>NC_091834.1:103792459-104093763 GCF_037783145.1 Equus przewalskii
GAGCTATCACCTCACACCAATTAGGATGGCTGTTATTAAAAAAAAAAGGTTGACGAGGACGTGGAGAGAAGCGAACTCTGGCACACTTTGGTGGGAGTATAAATTAATACAGCCATTATGGAAAACAGTATGGAAGTTCCTCAAAAAACTAAAAACAGAACTATGATAAGTAGTTCTGCAATCCTATTTCTGAGTATTTATCCAAAGGAAATGAAATCAGGATCTCAAAGAGTTATCTGCACTCCCATGTTCATTGCAGCATTACTCACAATAACGAAGACATGGAAACAACCTAACAGTCAATCAATGGTTGAACGGATAAAGAAAATGAGGTATATACATAAAATGAAATCTTATCTAGACTTAAAAAGAAGGCAGTCCTACCATCTATAACAAGATGGAGGGACCTGGAGGACACTATACCAAGTGAAATAATTGAGACACAGAAAGACGAATACTGAGTGATCTCACTTGTACGTGGAATTTAAAATAGCTGAATGTATAGAAGCAGAGAGCAGAATGGTGGTTGCCAGGGGCTTTGGGGGAGGATATGAGCTCTTGGTCAAGGGTACAAAGTTTCAGTTATGCAAGATAAGTAAGTTCTAGAGATCTAACATATAGCATGGTGACAATAGGTGACAAAACTGTACTTGAAATTTGCTAAGAGGGTAGATTCTAGGCGTTCTCACCACACACCCACACAGAAGTAACTCTGTGAGGTGGTGGATGTGTTAATTAGCTGGATTGTGGCAATATTTCATGGTGTGTATGTATACCAGATCATCACACTGTATACCTTAAATGTATACAATAAAAAAGGAAAAGGAAGTATGATTTCTACTCTCAAATAGCTTATAGAGAAATAAAATACAATTAAAGTTAAGTGACATAATTTGAGATACAGACAAAATCTACCACCTAATGTCCCAAACCAGAAGAATCACTGTGGGTTGAATTTGTTTGGGGGTTTTTGTGGAGATCGTAAAACTTGAAGTGGATCTTGAAGAATTAATATTCAGTTCTAAAAGCTTATCTTTATTTCAGATAGACACATAGATAAATACATCACTGGAGAAAATTTGGGTAGAACAGAAAGGATTTGAGAAGGCAAACATTTCCTCTAACTCTTCGAGCTGTAGATGCCAATAGAAAACAATCAGAATAACGCTGAAAACTTTTATTTCGCCCATTATCCTAGTTTATTTCTTATATCTTGACTAGAATTTATATGCCATGTGGTACTAAAACAGTTTTGAGAAATATTAAAAATTAAGCACAATGTAAAATACAAAAGATTTAAAAAAATTATAACCCTCTTATTACCTAGTAAAAACTTTTTGACTTCTGTTAATTGATTTTATTCTTCTTAGCTTCCTGTTATCAAGGCACGAGAGAAAAGCATTGAATTGTATGTCTGCTACTTTCTGCTTTGTTTATCAAGCTTTTTCCTGTTATTGAATCCAAATAAGAAGGAGAGAATACTGCATAACATAATAGGCAATGCATTCAAATATAGTTTTGGAAAACATGCACGCATGTTGTTCAAATGGAAGAGGGCATACCACTAAATTTTCTTAGCTGCCTGCAAAATTGTTTTTACTAGGTTACACATAATCCGGTCTGTGTTCATTGCAATCTAATGTTCTGGCTTTGTCTACCAAAAGAACATTAAAAAACCTATTAGACTCTGTGAATGTGCGTTTTAGGTTCAACTATCAGATGTCTTAGGTGGGCCTCCCGCAGGCGTGGATTACCATCTATTCATATCCGAATTCTCATTCTGACGGGTAAATTAAAATTCACATAGAGATCCAGGGGGCTGCAGGGGTGTCTGCAGGACTTCAAAGTTATGGGCTCTCCACTTTGCAGACTAAAATCCGTCCTTTCCATGTGATGGAACACAGGTGTTGGAGGGTGTCTAAGGGAAAGTGTTAACCGACTTCTCCTTGTTAATTTATCTACTGACTTTACTGACTTTGAATAAAATTGCATCTTGGTGGATCACAAGAATGAGTAATTTATAAAATTCGTCACCAAGCAGTCTGATTAGCTGACCTGGGCATATGGCTACTGATCATCGTCCACTTAAGCGTTACAGCACGCTCCACTCTAACAATTTAATTTTCATATATTTGAGGTTGAGCAGCTTTGTTTCACCTGCGTTGCCTTTGATTTAAAAATATTCGTTATTCTTCCCAACATGTTCCTCTGAAATGGAGAACAAGGCTATACGGCTTTTATAAAAGATGATTAATTCCTCCCATCGACTGTAGACCGCGAGGCATAAGGAGCAGGAGGCTGGCCTGGAGCCTCGGAGGAGCACAGACACAGAGCCATCTTTCTAGCTCCCTGCAACAGGTGCAAGATGCCCCTCCTCAAGAAAGCGCACGCGCCTCTCTGTTGGGGTGGTTTGCTTAGAGTTTTGTCCTTTCTGTCTCTCTCTCTTTGTTGTTGTAATTCTGAGGGATAAATTTATTGCCAGGAACCAGGCTTGTAGATACCGTCAGGGCCTTCATCCAGGGTGGCTGTTGCTGTCCTGTCCCTGGTTCTCTCCACCACCTCCCTGGGCGCTAGGATTCCCACCTTGTCGGATATTCCTGCAAGGAGTAAACGCTTCCCCTTCTGAGAAGCCCCGGATGTGGAGCTTTATTTTGGGGAAAGTAGAAAAGGCCTGTAAATAGGGTGACCTTGGAATTATGTCAAGTGTCTGACAAACTGACTTTATCACATAGGTAGATATATAAATTAGCTAAATTCCAAAACCGTTTTCAAAAATAAAATGATTTTTGAAATTTAAAATGATATATCAATATATATGTTAAAGCTAAATGAAAATTATTTATATTGTTTTAGTATTAAAAATGAACACAGGCAGAATAATTATGCTCGAAACATACGTTACTGAATACAAACACAGGTTCGTTTATCCACAGCAGGGTAGGGCCAATAACTGAAATGTCAGGCTCGTGGCAAGGAGAGAGGGTTTAGTTTTATCAAAAGGCAGCCAGACGGGGAGATGGGAGTTAGAGCTCAGATCCACCTCCTTGAAGGGAAATAGGTAGGGGTTTTAATTTGGGGTTTTAAGTAGGGGAGGCGGAGCACGTGCTGGGGTTTTAGGCAGAGGAGGGGGAGCACGTGGCCTTGCTGGATGGCGCCTTCCCACCAGCCTGTGTTTGGTCCTGAAGACAATTTCTTTTCCCTTGACTGTTTGGACTTTTCTGGTTAGTTTTCATCTTCAGCCTGCATTTGGCCTTGTGAGACTGAATCTTGACATCTGGACCTTGACTTCCTGGGAAAGGCAGCTCATTCATAGACAAAGAAGGGACAGAAAGACCTGGTTAGTTTTAAACAATGGTTGGTTATGCTGAGTCTGCACAGCTGCGTTCACAAAGCTTGTTCAGTTTTCTGCTCCCCAGACGATGTTTCAACGTCTCCATTCTCGGTTTCACATAGGCACTCCTCCCTCAGGTGCTGAGGCCCTAGTGATCACAGAATAAATTCTGCCAAACACAAGATATTCTCAGTTCTATTTCTTTTATTTTAAAACAGGCAAAAATATCAGCCCAGATATGTCCACAGGCACTTGTTTTGGCCTCTATTTATACTAGATTGTCTCAAAAATAATTTTTACGTGAAAAAGCATATAAAAATATTTGCACTATTATCAAATTTGGATGCTAAAAATCATTGGCCTTCTCCATTTTATTCTATTTTACTACAGAATATAATTTGTCAATTAAAAATGCTGAGATATTCCAATGGACAATTACAGAATTTCAAAATTAAAATTTGTACACTCTGAGATTTATTCATTTAATTTATCTGGCCCCTTCCTTTTGAAGGGATGAGTTTCAGTGCCTCCTTCATGAATGCTTTGTTTTCAAGAATTACAAGTCACTAAAAGCTCTAAAATATAACGTTATTTTTGTCTTTCTGGTATTGAAAATTTTTGAATAAAAAGATTCCCACTTCACTTTGAACAACACGCAATATTTCAAAATTCAGAGGATGTGTTTACTGAAAAACGAGATTAATACCACCGGGGGACCCTTTAAGTTGATTACAGTGAAGTACATCGAAAGCTCATGAATTCCTGCTGGTGCACTGATGACAGCTTCAAAAGACAAAGTGCGTGCTGCCATACGAAAGTATTTTTTTTTTTCAGTTCTTTCACTGAGATCATAATGGTTTTTAACATTGTGTAATTTCAGGTGTACATACATTATTATTTATCAACTTTTGTATACACTGCATCATGCTCATCACCCAGAGTCTAATTTTTATCTGTCACCATACATATGTGCCCCTTTACCCTTTTTGCCACCTCCCCACTCCCTTGCCCCCTGGTAACCACTAATCTGTTCTCTTTATCCATGTGTTTGTTTATCTTCCACATATGAGTGAAATCATACAGTGTTTGTCTTTCTCTATCTGGTTTATTTTGCTTAACATCATACCCATAAGGTCCATCCATGTTGTTGCAAATGGGATGATTTTGTGTTTTTTATGGCTGAGTAGTATTCCATTGTTTGTATATACAACATCTTCTTTATCACTTCATCCATGGAAGGACACTTGGGTTGCTTCCATGTCTTGGTGATTGTGAATAATGCTGCAATGAACATAGGGGTGCATAAATCTCTTTGGATTTTTTATTTCAAGTTCTTTGGATAAATACCCAGTAGTAGGATAGCTGGATTGTATGGTATATCTATTTTTAATATTTTTGAGAACTCTCCATACTGTTCTCCATAGTGGCTGCACCATTTTGCCTTCCCACTAGCAGTGTATGAGGCTTGCCTTTTCTCCATATCCTCTCCAACATTTGTTATTTTTTGTCTTGGTGATTATAGCCATTCTGACGGGTGTAAGGTGATATCTCATTGTAGTTTTGATTTGCTTTTCCCTGATGGTTAGTGATGTTGAACATCTTTTCATGTGTCTGTTGGCCATCTGTATGTCTTCTTTGGAAAAATATCTGTTCATATCCTCTGCCCATTTGTTGATGAGGTTATCTGTTTTTTTTTGTTGTTGAGTTGTATGAGTTCTCTATATATTTTGGAAATCAACCCCTGTAGGATATATGATTTGCAAATATTCTCTCCTGTTTAGTAGGTTGTCTTTTCATTTTGTTCGTGGTTTCCTTTGCCCTGCAGAACCTTCTTTGTCTGATGTAGTCCCATTTGTTAATGTTCCTTTTCGTTTCCCTTGCCTGAGTAGACAGTATTTGAAAAGATACTGCTAAGACCGATGTCAAAGAGTGTACTGCCTGTTTTCTTCTAGGAGCTTTATGGTTTCAGGTCTTACATTCAAGTCTTTAATTCATTTTGAGTCAATTTTTCTGTATGGTCAAGATAATGGTCAATTTTCATTCTTTTGCAAGTAGCTGTCCAGTTTTCCTAACACCATTTATTGAAGAGACTTTCCTTTTTCTATTGTATGTTCTTGGCTCTTTTGTTGAAGATTGTCCATAGATGTGTGGCTTTATTTCTGGGCTTTCATTTCTGTTCCATTGATCTGTGTGTCTGTTTTTGTGCCAGCATCATGCTGTTTTGATTACTACAGATTTGTAGTATATTTTGAAGTCAGGGATTGTGATGCCTCCAGCTTTGTTCTTTTTTCTCAGGATTGCTTTGGCTATTTGAGGTCTTTTTTTGTTTCATGTAAATTTTAGGATTTTGTCCTGTTTCCATGAAGAATGTCATTGGGATTCTGATTGGGATTGCATTGCATCTGTAGATTGCTTTAGGTAACATGGACATTTTAACTACGTTTATTCTTCCAATTCATGAGTATGGAATATCTTTCCATTTCTTTAAATCTTCCTCAATGTCTTTCAATAATGTCTAATAGTTTGGTCTTTTACCTCTGGTTAAATTTATTCCTAGATATTTTCTTCTTTTTGTTGAGATTGTGAAAGGGATTGTATTCTTGACTTCTCTTTCCTTTAGTTCATTATCAGTGTATAGAAATGCAACTGATTTTTGTGAGTTGATTTTGTACTCTGCAACTTTGCTGTAGTTGTTGATTATTTATCATGGGGCTTGACATTGCCCCTCTTTGTTTCTCATTGTCTTTTTTTTTTTTTTAAAGATTTTATTTTTTCCTTTTTCTCCCCAAAGGCCCCCCTGGTACATAGTTGTGTATTCTTCGTTGTTCTTCGTTGTGGGTTCTTCTAGTTGTGGCATGTGGGACGCTGCCTCAGCGTGGTCTGATGAGCAGTGCCATGTCCGCGCCCAGGATTCGAACCAACGAAACACTGGGCCGCCTGCAGCGGAGCGCGCGAACTTAACCACTCGGCCACGGGGCCAGCCCCCTCATTGTCTTTTTATCTGGAAATCTACTTTGTCTGATATAAGTGTGGCAACACTTACTTTCTTTTGTTTGCCATTAGCTTGGATTATCATCTTCCATCCTTTCACTCTGAGTGTGTGTTTGTCTTTAGAGCTGAGATGTTTTCTTGGAGGCAGCATATTGTTGGGTCTTGTTTTTTAATCCATCCAGCCATTCTGTGTCTTTTGATTGGAGAATTCAATCCATTTACATTTAAAGTGATTATCGATATGTAAGGGCTTAATATTGCAATTTTATCACTTGTTTTCCAGTTCTGTATTTCCCTCTTTTTCTCTTCCCATGTGTTTCCAACTGCCAATTCAGTTTGGTGATTCTCTATGATGGTTTTCTCATTTTCTCTTTATTTATGTTTTGCATTTCTGTTCTGATTTTTTATATAGTGGCTACCACAAGGTTTGTAGAAAAGATCTCATAGATGAGATAGTCCATATTCTGATAGCTTCTAGTCTCCATTAGCCTAAGTATGTTCTATCCTTTTCCTCTTCCCCTTCTGAGTTATTGTTGTCAGAAATTATTCTGTTTTGTGTTGTGAGTTTGCGACTAAGTTGAAGTGTTTATAGTTACCTTTTATGCTTTCCTTCCCTTTATCTTTTAAGTTATAAGTAAGTATTTGCTACCCTGTTCTGAAAGAGAGCTGCAGTTTTCTGATTTTGTCTGTCTATTTATCTCCTTGCTCCAAGCTTTGTAGAACTTTGCCTTTTTGTTTCAGTTGTGAGGGCATCCTTGATAATTTCTAGTAGAGGAGGTCTAGTGGCAATGGGAAAGCTTTTATTTCTCCATTGTATCTGAAGGATAGTTTTGCTGGATAGAGTATTCTTGGATGAAAGTTTTTGTCTTTCAGTACTTTGAATATGTCCTTCCATTCTCTCCTAGCCTGTAAGATTTCTGCTAGAAATTCACTGAAAGCCTGATAGGGGTTCCTTTGTAGGTTAGTTTCTTCTGCCTTGCTGCCCTTAATTTTTTGTTTGTCTGTTTTTTGTCATTGACTTTTACCAGTTTTACTATTATATGCTTTGGAGAAGGTCTTTTAACATTGACGTAAATAGGAGTTCTATTGACTTCTTGGATTTGTAAGTCCGGTTCCTTCTCCAGGTTTGGGAAGTTTTCAGCTATTATTTCTTTGAACAAGCTCTCTGCTCTTCTCCCTCCTTTCTCCTTCTGGAATAACTATAATCCTTATGTTGCTTTTCCTAAGTGATTCAGATATTTCTCAAAGAATTCCTGCATTTTCTTTCAATCCTAGTTCTTTCTCCTCCTCCACCTGAAGCGTTTGTATATTTATATCCTCTAAATCACGAATTCTTTCTTCCATAACTTCAGTTCCATTTTTAAAGGATTTAGATGATTTTTTATCTCATTAATTGTGTTCTTCATATCCAGAATTTCTGCTTTTTTTTTTTTTATAGTTTAATCTCTTTGGTGAAGTATTCCTTCTTCTCATTAATTTTATTCCTAAGCTCACTGAACTATCTTTCTGAGTTTTCTTCTAACTCATTGAGTTTCTTTATGACAGCTATTTTGAATTCTCTGCCATTTAGATTGTAAATTTCTGTGACTTCAGGGTTGGTTTCCGGAGATTTGTCATTTTACTTTTGCTCTGAATTGTTGCTGCAGTTTCTCATGGTGTTTGATGAACTAATCCTTTGCCAGCACATTTGTGATGGTATCAGGTTGCAGATTCCACCTGCTACTGCTGAGGGGAAGCAGAAGCTGTGTTTCTGACCACACTCCATCTGTTGAAAGTTGTGGAGGTATGGTAGGTGCTCCCAACAGCCAGGAAAGCATTCACACACAGGCTCAGGGCTGTTGCTGCCTCTTCTTATGGTTGTGGAGCCCACGGTGCTTGATAGGCAGGCCTTATTCATGGGATCCAAGCCTGGGCCACTCATTGGGACTGCAGTGGCATGAGGCTCTCCTGTTGGCTGGGAAAGTGTTTGCACACTGGCTCAGTGCTGCCTCCGCGTCTTCTTATAATCGTCCCAAGACACATTCCCACTTGCAGGACCACAGAGGCATTAGGGGCACTCCTGGCTGGGAAAGCATTCATGCATGCACACAGGGCTGCCAGGGAAGGGTTGGGGGGTACTCACCTATCTCCACTACTTCCTGGAGGCCCAGTCCATCCACCTTCAGATCTATAGCTGCATGTATCTCTCACACATCCTGTTACGCTGTGTGGATATCCTCCATTGGTCAATGAATGTCCATTTAGTTGTAGTTCAAAGGGGGAGAGATAAAGGGAACAGCTCACTCCACCATGTTGCTGACATCACTCTAAAGTATGTTTATTGTGTCCCATATCAGGTTTTTCTCAAAAAATTTTGTATTTCAGTTAGTCTTCATCTCTGTCTCTGTCTCTGTCTTTGTCTCTGCCTCTCTCTTTCCACCCACACCCCACATATACAGGCACATTCAAATAAGTTGCAATATTTCACCCATCAAAATAGAAGCTGTCACAGTTTTTGTAATTTAGTAAAATGCTGATTTTACAATGTCACTCTGCCCTACCAAAATTTGTAATACCACTACAAAACCAAAAAATTTTATGTTTAATGTTTATCTTTAAACTGAATTTGGAATAGCTTTCAGAATAGTGTCAGCTATTTCAATTTTGACAGGATGAACTCTCAAAAGTTTTTCTTTGATTTCTGGATGAGAAGAGAAAACTTGAGCCCTGATTTCAATTTATTAAGCTGATTTCCTTTTGGAAGCATCTGACTACAATGATATAAAACCGATACCATTCAACTATTTGCAAAGATCTTCCACTGCTAATGGAGTCAAAATATTAACAGCCGTGACTTGTTGTTTCTTACATATACAGGGAAACTTGGAAGAGAAAATGAACATGATTCACTTAGAGGAATAGCCGTCTGATGAAAATGAAAACTACTTTGCAAAGTGATATGAAAATACACTTTCTACAACTGTGAAATCATCACTTTGGGGCACAGTCTCCCTAAAATGACAGTTCAGGTCTGAGGTAGATGCCAATTTGTTTCAGAAGATTCACGTGTTCTGGCTTCACGTGGCCAGCAATCTCATTCTGATTTCTAAGACTGGGGTTTGACATTGCCTCTGAACCCCAAATCCAGTCCCAAATTCCTAATGCAGACCATTGATTTACCTGTTGGAATTTCCCCCAACAACTGTTCCTCACTCCCCTGCTGAGACATTGACCTCTAACTGGATTTCCTCACACTGTTTGCCTTCCTAAACCACACCAGTACTCTGGAGTCCCCTCCTCTGTGATTGCCTTATTGCCCCATCCTGGCCGTCAATCCTCCCATCACCTCAGTTTGTTGCCCCTCCTGTCTGTCTCCCTTCTTAACTCGGTGATCAATCTGGACCTAGATTTTGCCTTTCTCTTCCCATAAGCCTCAATCCACTGTGGTGAACCTCTCTGTTTCCTGCTCACCTCACACGTAATGAAAAGCTGGTGTCTTTTAGGGAAATGGTCAGCAAATAGGTTAATAATTTATTTGAGGTTGTTTGAGGAGTCTTTTTTGCAATGATATAGGCCACTTTAAAGATTTACTGTGCACAAATGCTATCCCAATTAACTTCACAAGTGTCTAGAAAAGTGGATCCCAATCTTTGCTTTTCTCTTGGGAGTTTTTCTTTCATTATTAAGTGATAACATAGGGAAAATTACTTAGTGATGCAGGTCTAGTGAGAGGCAGGTCTGCTTTTTGTCCACCTAGTGGCAGGATGTAGGGTGGTGTACCAGATCTTGACATGACTTCTAGAGTTCTAACAGGACCCGTTTTTGGTGACTCTAAGATATTCTGCAGGGGCCTGGCAATGGATTAACTAAACAAGATGGAGATCCAGTGAGCAGAACTTAGATTTCAGGATGTTTCAGAGCTAACAAAGCACATTCATAAACTTGTGGAATCCACTCATGCCAGGGATAAGGCAAAAGAACATTTATTAAAAGCAGTCCGCAAGAACAAATCAGGCAGCCATGGAGTCAAGACTGTGAGTGCCTAGTCCAAGGGTGATCGATGATAGTCTTCCAGACTCTGGGATGGTTGGAGAATGATTTGTTGAGATTACCAGAAAGAAAGACCACCCCTAAAGCAATCCACACTCCCTTGAGACATTCCTCTCCCAAGTGAAGAAGGGGAGAGGGCATTCTAGCTTGGGGTTGATTGCAAGGGAAAGCTGGAGCAAGGTGACAGAAGGGAGAAATTTCTCTGAAGGTGGTTGGATCCTTCCCATATCCAGACCATGCATCCCATACCTGTTATTTTTAGCAGGAAGAAACTGGAGACCTGAGCATCAGGTAGAAGTCTCTGCTGGAACCCAGGGGAGAAGTGAAGTATAGAGGAGAGGAAAGAGGAAGAAGAGGTCCTCTCAGCAATTATTTTGGAAAGTGAGGACACAGTTTGGGTTCATGTTGGTGTGAGGGATGGGGCACTGAATGTGAGCAAAAACAGATGCTGGATACGGGTTCACATAAAAACGTCAGAATCCCCATGTTTCTTTATACAATAGAAGATACACATCTCCTAAAGGAAATGAACTCAAGGGAAAACTGTATGCCAAGATTTTAAATAAAAATTACCCAAACAAAAAGGCTCATATTGTAATCAGCATGCAACAAAATTGTGGAGAAGAGAGGGCCTTCTTTCTGAAACTGCAGACAGAGGACTAGAGAGACACAGAGCAATACTTGAACCCAGATTTAGACAGAATAGAGGTCTATCCATCGGGCCCATCCTAATCATTGCTGAGCAAGCAAGGCTCTGAGGTCGACCCATTGCAAACAAGGAAAGGCTCATGAACGAATCCAAGAACAACATAAACCTCCATGGCAATGCCTTCAAACAGGTAATGATGTTCCTGTTTCCATCACCTTACTAACGTCCCCCGTCTCATGGTAGTGTGACAGCCTCAACCAGTTTCAGCATTCTAAGGGAGCGAGGACAGCACTAAGAATCTTGGCCTTAGAGGGAAACTGTGTGTCTTCAAAGACCAACTCCTCCACTTATTAACTGAGTGATCTCAGAACCAGTGTCCTAATCTATAGAGTGGATATAGACTTCCTCAGGTTGCTGGATTTAACAGATAAAAATGCAGGATGCCCTGTGGGGCTGGTCTAGTGGTGTGGTGGTTAAGTTCACATGCTCTGCTTCGGCCGTCCTGGGTTTGCAGGTTCAGATCCCAGGCATGGAGCTATGCACTGCTCATCAAGCCATGCTGTGGCAGCATCCTACATACAAAGTAGAGGAAGACTGGCAACAGATGTTAGCTCAAGGCCAATTTTCCTCACCAAAAAAGAGATAATAATAATAATACAGGAAGCCCTGGTAAATTTGTATTCCAGATAAGCAATGAGCACTTTTTTAGTACAGATATGTTCCAAATATTGCACAGGGCATAATCAAACTAAGCATTTATTTGTTGTTGATCTGAAATTTAAGTTTAACTGGTGTCCTGTATTTAATGGCAACCCTCACAAGATTACATTTATTATCCTAAATAATTCTTATAGTAAAATGCTGGCATATCGTGTGCACATAGTAAACATTAAAATATTAATTATAATTATTTTTATTCTGTAAACATTGTCTAGTATAAACCACCTATACAATATATTTGGAAACTGGGGCTTAGAAAGTTTATGGTACTTACCCAAGAATGTGCACACAGTTTTTTATTTCCCCAGAGACAGAACTCAGATCCCCAGATGCCTCATTGCTGATTTTTCTACAGCATCTCACTGGTAACGCCAGCTCCAAGTAGACTGTCCTGGTGAGCGTGAAGATCTGGTCACAGTTTTCCTTTAATTATTCCTTCTCTGAGCCGAATGCTGGTCCCTTGCTATGTCAAGTGTGGCCAGAAGACCAACAGCATCACATCACCTGGGAGCTCATTAGAGATGAGGAATCTAATTTCTCTTCCTTCATCAGAAGCAGCATTTTAAACAAAATCCCCAAGTGGCTTGTTTGCATACTGACACTTGAGAAAGTCCTTTCTATCTCAGCCTGGGCCGTCTTTGCCCTTCAGAGCAGTCAGTCGTTCGTAGGCCTGGCTGTTTCCTCCTGAAGAATCACCTGAAATTTTAGAACCTACTGAAGCCTGAGCCCTGGGCCAGAGATCTCTCCTTAATCAGCCTGGGGGTAAGCCCTCGGAACTGGTGTTTTCTCTCAACTCCCAGGAGATCCTAATGTGCAGTCTTGGCTGAGAACCACTGATCTAAGGAGGAGGTTCTCACTCAAGGCAAAAGATGCTGGAAGAAATCAGTCTCCAATGGCAGATCTTCTCCTTCAGCACTGAGAAACGGAACATACAGGCAATGGCAAGATCATACGGAAAAGCAGAACTCTGACCCACAGTCTTAAGCAGCCAGCCCAGAAAACTAACCCGTTACCTACAGTGGCCAGCCAGGAAGCCAGCCAACTATCTATAAGTCAGACTTGCAGGAAGTCAGAGCACTATTTCTAGCAACGAGCTCAGGAAGCCATACACTAGCCCCTACGAACAATGGGCCTGAAATGGCCAGGACCTGATTAATAACTGCCAGCTTCCTTAATTTTTGTTCCCACTTCAAAATTAAGCCAAACAGAGAAAGCCAAAAATACATCTCTAACTAATCATATAGGACGCCCCGTTTCTAGTTAGCCTACCTCCAGCTTCCCCGGTCCACAGCCTCCAACAGGTGCAGCTGAGGCTCCCTTTTCCCACTATGAAGCTGTCCCATCCTCTGCCTGCCTTTGGGTCCGTGACAACCACAGGTGGTGGTGGCTGACCCCCGTGCTACAGTAACCTTCGAATGAATAGCCTTCGCCGGTTCTCATTTGGTTGGCCTTCATTTATTTCCACCACATGCGGCAGGAGCCGAGATGGATGCCAGATAAGCAGAAGGGACAGCTAGAACAGACTTTCAATATGTTACGAAGAAGCTGACACTTTCTCTTCTACTCCTCCCAAACCTGTCTCAGCAAATGGTAGGATCAGAATTAGGTGGACTAAGTCATTTGTCACCTCAGCCTCCAAAGTCCTGCTCCTTGTTTCTCCTCTGTCCTCTGACTTGCCCCTCCAGTCTGTGCTTCTGAGAGTCATTGTGAGGCGGGGCATGGGCTCTGGAACTCCACTGCCTGAGTTTGCACCTTAGCTCCACCATAGATTAACCGCGTGACTTTGGGTAAACAACCAATCATTGTGTGCATTGGTTCCTGATCCCATGTCTTGGGGTTCTTGTGAGAATGAACGAAGCTGATACACGTAAAGTACCTAGCCCTGGCCCCGGGGCTTATTAAGTACTCCATCAGTGTAGGCCACTGTCATCATTGTTCTGCAGGATGCTATTTTTTTCTCCTCACTTTGCCACTCAAGGAAAGACACAAACTCGTTTCCTCACTGAATCAAGGCATTGTGTATAGTAGAATTTACTGAAGGTTGGGGAAACGGGAGGCTGTATTAGTCAGTTTGGGCTGCTATCAAACATCATAAACTGGGTAGCTTAAGCAACAGAAATTTATTTTCTCACAGTTCTAGAGGCTAGAAGTCCAAGATCAAGATTCTGGCTAATTTTGTTTCTGGTGAGAGATCTCTCTTTCTGTCTTGTAGATAGCCATATTCTTGCTATCTTCATGTGGCCTTTCTTCAGTGTGTGTACACAGCAGGCGTGCAGGTGGGGGTAGGGGGTGGGGTGGAGAGAGCGCTCTCTGATATCTCTTCTCATAAGGACGCTAATTTTATCAGATCAGAGCCCCACGCCATGACCTCATTTAATTCTAATGACTTCCTTACTCCAAATACAGCCACACTAGGCGTAGAGCTTCAACACGTGAATCTGGCGGACACATACATTCAGTCTACAACAGAGGCATGTTCCACATAGAAAGGAGAACAATGTACAACTGCAGATCAGGCATCCTTGTTCCAGTTCCCTGTGATTCCTGCCACCAGGACACCCTCATTCGTATCTGATCCGGATCTTAGTCCAATGCAACTGAGGCTCACAATCCTGCTCTTGAGTAGCTGTCTCTTCATTTCTAGAGTCCCAGGTCCTTCAAAACCTCTGTCATCCAGGCTTTTCAGAAGCTGTCAATCAATTAACATGAAAACAGCTTCTGGCCCTGGAGAGGGCTCCTTTTACCTTATTAAGTCGAGTTCTTCAGTGTTCCTTGTCTCAAGAGCTCTCTCTCTCACTCCCATATTTTTAAGGTATGAGATGTCAACTTCAAAGACTCATTGAACTACTGCATATTCATTCATTCATTCATTCAATCCAATTTATTGAGCTTCTACTGCATGCCAGGCATAGCGCTGAATGATGGGGACTATAACGATGAGTAGAAAGAGTCCCTTCTTTCATGGAGCTAACGTTTGTGGAAGAATAAGAAATCTGACTTAGACTGGGGGTCAAGAAGACAAATGAGGGAAATGACCATTGATCTGAGATATAAATAATGAATAAAAGTTTGCTTGGTAAAGAGTGTGTGGGGAGGTGGGGGAGGTTGAAGGAAAGAAAGGATAAGGAATTGGGGAGATCGTTCCTCACAGAAAGACCCCATGGAGAAAGAGCCATTATCAGGAGCAAAGAAAACATCAGGACTTTATAGGTGCATTAGTCGGGGTCCGACCAGGAAAATGGAAACCACTGTAGTTCTTAACCAGAAGGAGTTTAATGAAGGAAATTGCTCACTTTGGTAAAAAAAAAAAAGCTCAGGAACCAAACAGAGGACAGTGAGATATCATAGAAAGTAGCAATAGCTGGCAGTGGCTCTGGAATTTAAGGTTTTAAATTTAAGTACTTAAAGTATAGAACTTTTGTCCTTCAAAACTCATCATTAAGAAAATTAAAAGACAAGTCACAGACTGTGAGAAAGATTTGCAAATAATGCCTCTGATAAAGGACTTGTATGCAGAAAAAATAAAGAGCTCTTACAACTCAATAATAACACACAACCCAACTAGAAAATGGGCAAAAGACTTGAGTAGACATTTCTCCAAAGAAGACATATGAATGGCTAAAAAGCACATGGAGATGTGCTAAACACCATTTATCATTAAGACAATGAAATTACAGCCACTTCACACCCACTAAATTCCTATAAGACCCCTGGGAATTTACTTGAGAGAAATGAAAACATATGTCTTATAAAGACTTATGCACATGAATGTTCATAGCATTATTCATGATAGCCCCAAACTGGAGACCACTCAAATGTCTATAAGCTGGTGAATTCAGAATTTGATATGTTCATACAATGGAACACTATTCAACAATAAAAAGGAATGAAATACTGATACATACCACAACATGGATGGACCTCAAAATAATCATGTTAATTGAAAGAAGCCAGGCACAAAGACTCCTTATTAAGCGTAAATTTATAGAACCAGAATGCAGATTGGTGTTTATTGGGATGGGAGAGTTGATTGGCAACAAATAGGCTCATGGGAAGTTTTTTGGGGTGATAGAATTGTTCTCAAGCTGAACTGTAGTAATGATGGCTCAACTCTACAAATTTACTAAAAATTATTAAATTGTACACTTACAGGTGTTAAATTACACCGAATAAAGCTGTTAAAAATTGCACATAATCTATCTTGCAACTTTGACTCAGCTCCCTCTATTGACATGGTCATATTTTCTTCTATCCTCCAGTTTGTTGCTCTTGAAGACTTCTCACCCTTTTCTAGACAGCCTTGTTGTTCAATTTCTAGTTAAGTTCATAGGAATCAAATACTTCATTAGAACATTATGTTCCTCATTCTGAAAACTGCTTTCCTTCAAGTAATTATTAACCACTCTTGTCAAAGGCCATCTCTCATGCCAGCTGGCTACAAGACTGAGCGCTCCTGGGCCATCCATCACCACAGCGACACATCTGCTCTCTCCTGGCTTCACTGCCTTATAAAGTAGAGGGGCATCAGGATCTTGTGCCTGCCTCCTTGCCACTCACCTTTTACTCAGGGCTGCTCCTTAACTCAGAGCTAATACAAACCTGACCTTCCTTCCTCCCTCTGCAATTTGAAACAACAGAAGAATGGCAGTAGAGAACCATTTAATGGCTTCAACTCAGTAGGGTTCTGCACACAGGCTGCTGTAGATTGAACGTTTCTGTTCCTCCAGAATTCATATATTGAAAACCTAATACTCAAAGCGATGGTATTTGGAGGTGGGGTTTTGGGAATTGATCAGGTTGTAAGAGCAGAGCCCTCACAAATGGACTCAGTGCCTTTGTTAACGAGCCCAAGAAAGCTCCCTTGCCCCTTCCTCATGTGAGGAGCCAGCAAGAAGGTGCCATCTGTGAACCAGGAAGCAGGTTCGACCAGACAGCGAATCTGCCAGCATCTTGATCGTGGACTTCCAGCTCCAGAATGGTGAAAAATAAATTTTATTGTTTATAAACCACCTAGTATATTATATAGTGGCCGTTATATCAGCCTGAACAGACTAAGATACAAACAGTCCCCAAGTCATCAAGAAGTAAAACCGGGGGCGAGAAAAGAGGCCAAAGGGAAAAACTGGCCAATTCTGTGTCTGGGCTTGAGTTTTCCCTTCCCTTCCTTTTCCAGAAGGGAAAGAAGAGAAGCATTCTTCCCACACTTGAGTCCGTCAGGGTGAGATCTGCTGTCTTTAGTTCCCTGTTGTTTATTTTCAAATATATATCCAAAAATCAACCAACAAACAAATAAAAAGAAAAAACACTGATTCCCTCTGCCTCCCACCCACAATCCCCCAGAGAAAGAATAATTAATGTTGAACTCTCCTGGAAGTGCAGTGAAGACAAAACGTCAGTTCTGACCCTGCTAATTTGACACCTAAGACAAGACCCCAAAGACTTTTGATGGAACCTATTCTTGTCCAAGAATCTTCTAGAAAAGAGGGATTTGTCTTCCTGCGTTTCTTGCATGAAACTCAATTGTAATAATAGACCTAGCAGTATTTGGGGGGAAAAAAAGAATTTCAAAATATTGTGATTAAGGTCACGTACCACATTCCTTAATCCACTAAAGAGAAACTGAGTGTTGGTATTCAGTAAGTGAGTAGAATGATTAATTCATTTTTATTATTAACTTAGTAATCTGACCCTCAGAAGTGCGTATAGCCACAAGTATGTAAAATAACTTCGTCAAATGATTTGTCATCCAAACCAGGATACGAGAGTGAAAGGAGACACTATGAATCATTATGCCGGGGCCACAGGAGTAAGGCACAGCTGTCTTGGGAAAACAGGGTCATTTAGTCACCCGATGGCCCTCCTGGAAATCTCCTTTGTCACACTGACTTAGAGAATTTCAAGTTGAGTGTAGTTTGCTTTGCGAGCAAGCTGTCCGGGTACCTCAGGAGACTGGGTAGTGGCAGGTATGACAGCATCAGTGCTGGCGGCAGAAGCCACGGGCAGAAAGGCATGATGGGGACATCAGAACAGATGCTGAGGCTCCGCCCTCTCTTGCTGGAGCCCACCTGTGTTGGTCGGCTCCAGGTGCCACAGACGGGAAGCTTAGTCCCACAGGAAGAGGCTGGAAGTCCCAGATCAAGCGCAGGGTCGGTTCCTCCTGAAGCCTCTCTCCTTGGCGTGCAGATGGCTACCTTCTCCATGTCCTCACACGGTCTTTCCTCTGCGAGTGTCTGTGTCCTGATCTCATCTTCTTATAAGGACACCAGTCCTATTGGATCGGGCCCACCCACATAACCTCATTTTACCTTAATTACCTTTTTAAAGGCTCTATCTCCAAATATAGTACATTCTGAGGTGCTGGGTGTTAGGGGACTTCTGGGAGACACAGTTCAGCCCATAACACCATTTTTCACGCATCTGTGACTGAAGACATGGCATTCCGCAGTCAGAGAGCCCAGCTCCCCTGTCTTTGCCCTCCTGCACTTGTTCCCTGCCCCAGCACAAGCTTAGGAGGGCTCGAGCAGGCGCCCTTGCAGCCTGGACCTCTGTGTTTTTGGAGAGTGAGAGCGGGAGAGTGAGGGAGCAGGAGGGAGAGCAACCGGCCAGCCTGAGTCTTCCTGCGAAAGCTAGGAGGGTCTGTGCCTTTAACTGAGCTCCCCTCTCCTCAACGAGGGAGGCCCAGGGGCTGATCCCAAGGGGGTGGTGGTAGTTTCAGCGACTGTGTTTATGTTCCCGGTCCCAGCAGCTGCCAGGAACAGACTGCTAGTGGGGCTTTGCCTGTTGGGGAGGCACTGTTTATACAGCTACTGAAGAAACAGAACCTGGCGTTTGGTGGCATCACAGGGAGGTGGGGAGGGGAAGCTGTAGTTGCCGTCAGCTGTGTTTATGGAGCATCTGTTCTGGATACGGCAGCATCATGGAGCCAGATCCTGAAGGAGGGAGGGAGAGAGGACAGGCGCAGTCCTGGTTCTCCGCGTGCTCGTGGCCCACCTGCAGTCACAGGGCCAACAGGTGCGTGAAAACACTTGAAGAGAAAGCATGCCAGTAACAAGTGGAGTCAGGAAAGAGTTGAAGTGAACGAGAGATGTAAATCCCTCAGCTCTGGCTTCCGCAGCCCCCAACAGGGTGGTGTTACGGTGAAGGGTGTGGAGTCTTCACTCGGGGCCACCTTTCTGGGGCTCTTCCCTTGATGCACCCTGACGGGACATGCGGCTAATCTGAGCGAACCATCGCTCTGAGGGACTAGCGACTAGGGATTGCAAAAATGGCTGGGCTTGCAGACCTACAGAAGACCTGTCATTTCACAACATCTTTACACTTCCCTTCAGTCTTCCCGCTCCAGTGTGCCTCCCAACTTGAGCTGCTTGGGCAGTGGCTTCATTCGCAGCCCCAGCTGTGCGCTGGTGTAGACACTGCTACACAGACATCTGCCTCCCGGCCCATTGCGGGAAATTCTTGCTGAACGTGAGGCCTCCCACTGCACTTGGTCCCCGTCCTGTGGCCCTGCTGGTTCAGAAGGTGTCTTGGAGTGGGATGTAACTTCTGTCTAACGAAGTGGCACGGAACATAACTTAACAATGCACTATTTTGAGAACTATCCAGTTACTCTGTGGGAGAGAAAGAGGCACAGAGCTCAGGCAGAATGATGCCATCTAGACTGCAATTTAGGAACTCGTTTTCCTTTACAGTGGTATCTCTGGCCATTGTACGCCTCCTAGGTTTGGATTTGGGGGCAGGAAGATGAAATTGGAAGCGGCAGGTACATGTACAAACCGAGACCCTGTATGCACAGGGTTTGAATGTCTGAGGACTCACTGCTATTTCACCAGCGAGACATTGAAACCTTCAAGAGCGAATGATCCCAAATCCTGGAAACCCGTGCGCCCGCCTGGCGGCATCGCTCACTCCAACCTGCAGGTTCTCAGAGCGCTTTCTTCACACCACTGAGAGCACCAGGGCCGATGCAGAGAGGCGCAGCCCTCACCCCACCCAGGAGGAGTCTCTCAGCAGGCAGCGAGGCTGAGCCCGGAGTGCTGGGGTCAGTCATACGTCGTCGGGTCAAATGGCAGCCTTGTAACTAACGTCTCTGTGATGCTGGGCAGCTTCTTTAATTGCCCTGGGCTTTGCTTTCCTCATTTGTCAAATCAGTGTACTAATGCTACCCGTCCTCTAGGCTTCTTATGGGGATTAAATGCGATGACGCACGTGGAACATTCAACACCAAGTGGTAGCTATTAATATAGTTGACACCCAAATCGGGCATCCATGAGGCAAAATACACGGCTTTACTCACATCTCTAGCTTCTAGCAGAGTGAGCGGTGCACAGTAAGTGTTCAACAAGTGTTGGCTGAATAGATGAATAAACGAACATATTAGTTGGAGGTCAAATTGCATAGACATATGTGTATTCTGCCTACTTCCAAAAATAATGTTAACTCAGAATGAAGAACAAAGAGTTGTAGTGGGGAAAGAAAGAGAACATTACATCAAGAGATTCTAACAGAAGGGAGCTCCTACGTTTGTAAATAATACTTAGTTCTAAAACTCTCAGCAGCCAGCATATATCTCATACAGATTAATTTGGGCTGCACCTGAGATGAATAATCAAGCTGGGAGCAGAACATAATGGGAAACAACACGGACCTCGGAGCCAGCCCGCTCGAGTTCACATCCCAGCTCTGCCACTTTGGAGCGCTGTGAGCTGTCACCATGGTGCTGCCACATCCCTACCTGAGCATGTCTCATTGGGTTCTTGGGAGGATTAAATGAGTTAGTATGCAGAAAATACTTTTGTACCACCTGCTGTGTGCCAGTTCCTGTTCTAAATGTGAGCTCTGATCATCTGGATTCTTTGCTTCCCATTAAATTCAGGTGTTGGTTCATCATCTCAAAGATGCCTGCAGAATCCGCCTCTCGCTGTGGGACTTAAACCGCGGACGACATCCATCTCCAGGACCATAATCTCTTTGAGAGCTGAGGTTTAGATTGTGAAGCAATTAGAGAAACCTGAAGGCTAAGGTGGAACGTCTGAGGAAGTACTCACATGGCACACTGTCTGGGAAGGGCGGGCCCTGGCTAGGGAGGCTGGCAGGAGCTGGGCGGGATGACACAGACGGTGGGGAGGGCAGCGCGGGCAAAGCGTGGAGGTGAGAACAGGAACCTGAGGGCCAGCGAGTGAACAGAGGAGTCTGACTCCGCAGAGGCTTTGGGTAGGAGGGAAATGGACAGAGGCTGAGAGGGGGCCGGGCTGATTGCTGAGGGCCTGGACAGAGGCCTGGGGTGGAGGATGCGTGGCCGCTGTTTCTGTGACCTCCCTCAGGGATGTATATTGCCCGGGGATTTCAGGGTACAGATAAGCCCCAGTTTTGCCACGGCCTGTGATCCAGAGACTCCACTGGCCCTCCTCACGCTCTTCAGGGCCTGATGCCCCTTCCCACCACACAGTTTTGCCTGTGAACCCACTGGGTCGTTCTCTGTGTCCCCAGAACCTCACTCAGTGCTCGATGCATTGTAGCTACTTGTCTAGGTGCGTTCCAGCTGCTGTAACAAAATACCACAGACTGGATGGTTTAAACCACAAACAGTTATTTCTCAGAGTTCTGGAGGTCAAGACACTGGCAGGTTTGTGTCTGGTGAGAAGCTGCTTCCTAATTCATAGACGGCTGTCTTCTTGCGGTGTCCTCCCGGGCAGAGGGGCATGGGAGCCCTCTGGGGTCTCTTTAAGATGGCATCAATCTCATTTATGAGGGCTCCGGCCTCATGACCTCATCACCCCCAAGCCCCCCACACACACTGGGGGTTGGGAGTTATATGAATTTGGGGGGCACATCCCTAACCGTACTCAACCTACTGCATTAACCCAAGGAGGGCAAATGGTGGAGGAGAATTAATACCCGGATGCCCCAGGGGAGTGAAGGGGCTGCCTCCCAGAGGGAAAAGGAGGGGCTCGGAGGAAGGTGGGCAGTGGGGGCTGCACCCCACTTGCTTCTGTGACAGTGAGATTGCTTCGCCTCTTCTTTCCTGCACCCACTTCTCCAGAGCGGGCCTTCCCGAAAAGGTGCAGCTGGAAGGAATCCATAATTCGACCAGAAAGGGGCTTAGCCATGATCTCCTCCGATGAAACTTCAGGGCGGCATGTCCCAAAGCCTGGGGACAGGGCACCTTGCGTCTCAGTACATTTCATCGAGCCCTCAGGCCAAAAGAACCAGCAGTTCCATTTATTAATAAACAACCTAGTAAGTATTTGTCTTAACAACTCAGTATCTACTAGACAAATTAATACACATACACTGAAAACAATAATATTGTTTTGTTATTCTTAACCGTAATGATTTACTTCTGGGGTGTCTGCGCTTTGGGCACTTCACCACGGAATGAGGTTGGATTCTCGCTTCCTGTTCCACGCTGATTTTCACGTGGTCCCTGCTTTTTATCACAGCAAACGCCACAACCCAGCTTTGCAAAGATGAGGCAGCGCCGTCCGGTACAGGAGGCCGCTGCCTTGAACAGGCCGCGCGCGCGCTGTTCGCCAGCTGTGCGCTGTCGCTGGGTCCCCCCATCCCCCAGAACATTCCAAGCGGCCAGCGGCGCCCTGTGAGGCCCCTGAGGCCCCAGCACCTCGGTGCTCAGTTCGGGACCCCGGACTTACGGGACTCGGGAGGAGTCCGCGGCCAGAATGGAGAAGGGGGTTGCCCATCTTCAGGCTCCGCCCGCGGCTGTCCCTCTGGGCTTCACCGTCCTGCGACCCCGGGTACCCAGTGAGGCGGAATCTCTCATTTCAGGCCTCCCGGCTCTCTCGGCCCCACATAAGCGGACCCCTCACAGATGGTCCGCTCAGGTCTTGGTGAGTCCTTCCCGCTGGGACCCTAACTTGCTACGTGGCAGCTCATTTCACTGTTTCAGCTCCTCCAGCAAAACCCGCCCAGCAGTTCCTGCCAGGGGCCCTGCTTCTGGCCGATGCGTTTGCGTCGAGTGGCCCCTCCCCACCCCCTGGCCGCCCCCTTTCTGGAGCCTTCCCCGGGAGCTCCCTAAATGATGTTTGCTGATGGCGGAACGTCAGTTGGGCTCCCCTCAAATCCCGCCGAGCCCCCTGTTTCACAGCTTTCTAGAACCTAAGTTCTGCCTTCCTCTGCATTTTTTCCTTTCTTTGGCTGCACCTTTTCAGGACAAAGAAGCAGGAGCCTTCCAGACGGTTGTTCATTCGAACAGCAAGTGACAGGTGGAAACGAGCCCTCATGAAACCTTCTCCAGGCCCCTGCGGGAAGACACACCACCCAGGGCCAGGATCTAGGGGTTCAGCGGGCGGCTGGCCCCAGTGGTGGAGCTGGCGAGGCCCCATGGAGGGCCTTCCTCTGAAAGCGGACTGGACCTGCCAGTGGAGGGAAACGTGCTTTCACGATGAATGGACATCCATCCACACTCTCCATGGCAACTGTACGCTCAGCACCAGGCCAGGAGGTGCTGTGGGGCCATAACACTGATTTGAGACTTAGCTCCTTCGCCTCAACATTTCTTATTTAATTGTGGAGATGAGGCAGGTGGATCTGACAGCAGATGCTTTAAGAGCGTGTGGGTACGTGCTAAACTGGAGAGGGGAGAGGCCACGGTTGGCAGCACAGAAAGTCCTGTAACTGCAGGGCTTTCGGAGGCAGTCAGGGGATATTAGCACGGAAAGGGACACCAGGCTTGGCCTGGAAGCCAGGTGGGTTTGGGGGAGGGAAGGGAGAAGGTTGAGGATTGCAGGAAGAGTCAGACATGACGAAGTCCCACTGGGGCTGTAGGAGTGGTGGGAGTGTAGGGTGTTTGTGGGGACAGTGAGACCAGAGGGTGAGCAGACATTATGTGGCTTGCACTCGTGGGGCTGGGAGCCAGGCAGAGTGTGTGCCTTTGGTGTGGCAGCCTCGCTGGGTGGACCCGGTGCCCCAGCTGGAGGCTTCCACGTTTCCATCCTGGTTTGTTCTGACTGCCCATGTCTCAGCGTGGTGCCTCCTCTTAAGCTCGTTTTGCAAAGCGTTGTACTGATCGCCACCTGTGAGTCCATCTGTGTGCTTTCACAGGCCTCCCGCCCTCTGACACCGGCTCCCACCACTCACAGGTGTGCGGGCCACAGCCCGGCGCCAGGGCTGGAGCCGGGAAGTCTCCACCTGCGAGCTGGGCTGCTCTGCGGCCAGGTGGCTCCAGTTCTCCCACTGGCCCCTTTCAACTCACCCTCCTCGCCGTGTATATCACACACACACACACACCGCACCCATGATACATGCCACACATACACCCTACACACACACACTCTACACCCAACACCACACACACTACACACATACCCTACACATACACTATACCCATGACATACAACATATACCACACACACACTCTACACACACTTCACACATACACTGCACCCATCACACACACCACACACACATCTTACACACACAGACTCTACCCATGACATACAACATACACCATGCACACACTCTACATATACACTACACACGTACACTACACCCATGACATACAACACACATGACACACACCACACACACTACATACACACACTCTACACACATATACTACACCCATGACAAACACACCATACACTCTACACACACACCCTACACACACACTATACCCATGACATTCAACGTATACTACACACACACTACACACATATACTACACCCGTGACACACAGCACACTCTATACACACAGTACACGCACACTACACCCATGACACACACCACACACACTATACCCATGACACACAAGACACATACTACACACATAGCACACAACACACTAAACATACACTATACACGTGCATAGCCCTTCATGTTATTTTGTCAGCAGAATTTGTTTTCCTCTAATTGCAGACTTAGCAAACACCTTTTGGGGCATTAGCTAGATGATTGAAGGGAACTTGATAAAATAAGTCACTTAAAGTCACTTCTGTACCACATTTCTTATCTGCTTTTCTATGGGGGCTTCTTCTGCTGTCCCAGTCCCCCTGGTTCTTCCTCAGCCTTGCCCACGTGACACAGGGATGAACCTGTCAGTGGTGCAGGTGTCTCTGGCGTCCCTCAGAGTTTGTACCCAGGGGAAATAAACACAGATGGCACATCACCGGCTACCACCCCCCATCACGCCTCTCTCTCCCCTGTGAAAACCAGCAGCACCAGCTTTCTAGTGATGTGGAGGTAGTTTCCATCCATTATTTGAGGGGAAAAGATTAATTCAGTGAAGTAACATATACGCAGATATTTTACACCGAGAACTTGCCACCGGCTCAGTAATTTGAGTACACGTTGACATAAAAATACATCCTGGAGATTATAATTATTTCTTCTCTGGAAAACCCACCCAAATCCTGCTCTTCCTCGAGTTCTGCCTCTCCGCAGACAGGACCTCCGTTCCCTCTGCTCCAGCCGGAAACCCTCGAGTCGTCCTCGCTCCTCACTCAGCATCTACATCCAATAGTCAGCTGTGTCAGTTCTACCTGGAATGTGTTTCTTCCAAGGAACGTCAAGTACGTCCACCGTTCATTATTTAGACATCTTCCTGGGAGGTGCTGGATCAGGGAGAGATCCACAGATCCGGAACAGATGCCAGGGAATTGGAGGCGTGGGAGTTGACTTGTCTAACTAGGACAGTGAATCTGGAACTCAGCTGGGATGACAGCCCAGTGTTCCTGAGCCCCGGGCTCTGCACAGGTGGTAGAGCCAGAGTCTTTTGGAGACTTAAAAACATGTCATTTTCAGATGATCCTTGCAAAAGAATGAACAAAGAGGACAATTAATACTAATGCTGTGATTGATGGTCCCAACAAAGCCACACGAGAGCACCACCCTGGGGAGAGGGTGCCGGATGACAAATTCAATAGAGAGCCACTGCAGATGAAGTTTTGCACAATAAATTCATATACTCGTATATAATCTAGTAGTTTATGTTTTCATAGATATCATCTTACTTGAATCTCACAACCACCATGTGAAATAAGCACTTGAGGGAACTGTACCATGAGGAAGTTAAGTGACCTCACTTAACTATGGTCACAGAGCCAGAAAAGGGGATGGCAGACTGCTGTCCAGCCGCACCCAGTCCGCAGTGTCGCTGGCCCTCGCTGGAGGGAAGGAATGCGCTATCTGGAGTCTTACCTTTTCTGCTGCCTTCCAGCCACACCAGCTGTGCAGTCCCCTCCTCTGCCTGCAGGCAAGAGCTTTAGAGGTTGTTGGGGACCTGCTGTGGTGGGAGAACTGCTAAGTTAGGGATGTTCCGTACCCCCAGCCCTCTTCCCCCAGCTCTCACTGTCCTCCCTGAAAATCCCCGACCCTGGCTCGCTTCTCTCCTGTTAATTTTGTGCTTCATCCTCTCCACCCACATTACTCCCGTTATTACCCATCTGTGACTTCTGAGAGCAAGGCATTTATCAGAGTTCTCTTTTTGAGTAAATAGCTAACTGAGAGATTTATCTCTCCTAAGATAGTTGTGAATTCAAGAGTCATCCATCATAGCTGAATTTAGCAATCTCCTAGAAACGGTGATTTAAGACAAAAAAAAAAAAAAAAGGCTTCTATGATAGAAATGGTATAATTTATGCTTCCAAGAGCAGGAGTGATATGGTGGCATCAGACCAGCAAGGCTTGGGTCATGAACCAGGGTCGTGGAGCCTCTGCGAGATTTCAGACACCCCATCACCTATCATTATAGAGGTCAAGCGGACCTGATAACGTGGCCGTGTAAGGACTCAGCTCTGTGCAGATTTGGGTCCTGGCTGTGGGACCCACAGATGGAGTGAGGGAGAAGTGAGCCAGAGAGAAACCAGGGAGCTCGGTCACCTTCCTGGCCATTCACTCGTCCGTGGTCTACCTTCTGGACCCTCCACCAGGCCTTGGCCCCTGGTTGGCCCCCGTCTCCTTTGTTGCTGCTGGTAATTGAATGTCTTCCCTGGGGCCTTTTGACTCTCCGGATGCTCCTTTCTGTTTATACGTACGGAGGAAAAACTCATCTCCTGGCTGTGTTTTTTCAAGTATTATTTAGGGACATTTGTGACTCTATTCAGAAGAAGTTTACGGGGGAGTGGAGAGGGTTGGTTTCCACCCTATCTCAGACCCCACTGTTTAAAAATAAGACAAAAGACAGGAGTGGCTTTGAAAGGACGCCTCAAAAGCCTGCCCCTGGAGCCTGCCTCTGCCGATGAACCCACAGCCCCGAGGCAGCGTGAGGGGGGAAGACAGCAGCATGGCCAGAAGGGAATTGCGAGTCTCCGCACGGCTCCCATGTGCACGAGCGAAACTCACTTGGGCAGCAGGGGCTCGGCTTCTCGGCTGCCACCAACGCCATGAGAACTCTGAGTGCCACAATCCTACAGACTTTCCTTTCTTCACTTCAAAGTCTGCACCTTAGTTGCTCCCCAGCTTTAAAAGCCATCCATTAGAACGCATTTTAAAGATTAGTTATCCTAAAGTGTTAGCACCTACAAACATAGGTTCCCTACCCGGCACACAAGAGGGGCCAAGTAAAACTGGAACGCCAGACTTATGGCAAGAAGAGTGTTTTTATTTTGGATGATATCAGCCAGGAGATAAGAGTGAACCCTCAAATTCGTCTTGTTTCGTCTTGTCTCCCTGAAAGAGTGGAGGTGAGGGGTTTTAAAGGTTTGTGAGGAATGTGGCTGCTGGTAGAGAGGCAGGGGCAGTCAGTGGCCTTGCTGGTCGGAGCTTTCCCACCAGCCTGAATTCGGCCTTGGGACACAGCTTGCAGAGAGGAGGAGGAGGTGATAAAGAATCCAGGTGGCTGTCCTTGGCCATGTCTGTCTCCATGGTGGATAGTGGATTCTGGAGCCAGGAAGCCAGGAAGTAGGCAGGCAACGAGTGCTTTGGTTTTAAATCATATATGCCAGGTTTAATGTAGGAGAACTGATATCAGGGCAAGTATCAAAGTTCTAACATTTTAAATGTATTCTGTTTCCTGGATGTATTATTTATACTGTCCAGACCTAAGGAGCACTTGGTAATTAAATCTCAAGAGGTTAATTGTCAAATTATTTGTTTCGTCTTAAAAATTTGTGCTGTTTTAAACAAAGTAGAATTATAGTCATCAATGGATATCTTTTTATATTATTCTGCTTTATTTTTTTATAGTAAACTTAATTATTGAATCAGGAACCTAAAAAGAGTTCAGCCTCTGGTTTAAAATAGAAGGAATGTTTGTGGCGCCAACTCGATGCCCTCTGTCTGCTTTTAGGAGGCCATCTTCCATTAAAAGTAATGCTTTCATCCTCTCATTTCTGTGCTTTCCTCTTAAATAAAATTTGTGAGTTAATGCGAATTCAAGCTATGATTCTCCAGTGAAGAGCAAGACTGTGTAAAGAATTTTTTATTTCAGAAAAATGACAAGGTAACATGGAGTCCTTCCTGGGTCTGCCGTGTTGTTAGTTAATTAATTCCCCCATTCACTGAGCATTCATTGATTGAGGCCCTCGTCTATGTAGGGCACTATACAGGGGGTGGGTGGGTAATAAAGATGAATCAAACAGACCCCTTCTTCATGGAGAAAATGTGGTTCTTTTAAGGGTGCTGGAAAGGAAGAAACCATATCTAGACAAGGAGCTGATGGCATTTGGACTCTCTTGAATCCCCGGTTGATATCACCCAGCCTTGTGGCCCCATGAATTCTGTGCTGATAGGATCCTGCTGGCCTTCTGTCCAAAAGTCGGGCTAACGCTGGGAGGGGGTGGTTCAGGGAAGGTCCATGAGTGAGACATCCTCCTCTGCTCTCACCTCTCCATCCTGGGCCAGCACTCGGCGATTCCACACACCTTCAACCGGACCTTCCATCGGCCTCGTTCTACGAGGAAAAAGGCAACGAAGAATCACCAGACACTTGAGGAAATTCTGTAGCATGAGAAAGAAAGATTGGGGTAAGAAGAACAACCAGCAGACACAGAGACAATTAGAGAAAAAAAAAAGAAAAAGTTAACATTTCCCCTAAGAAAATGCAGAAACAATAAGTTTACAGAAACAAAACAAAAAAAACACAATATGGAAAAGGTTCCATTACAAAACAAGAATCAGCTCTTGGAAGTTGAAATAGGCCTGTGTGTGTTATGGGATGGGTGGGGCAGGTGTTAATTATTCACTGCAAGGTTTCAAAGGAAAGTCTGAGGAAATCATCCAGCATTTAGAGCACAAAAATAGAGTGAGAAAATATATGAAGAAATATAACAAGGTCAGAGTTTTAATCTAGAAGATCTAACATTTAATTAATAGATGTCACACAAAGAGAGACCAAGTCAAATAAATAATATCAAAATTATCCAGGGCCGAGCGAGACTTGAGTCTTGAAATTGAAAGAGGCCATCAAGGATCAGTAGGGTGAGTGAAAAGACACCCATATGTGGATGAGCATTTAGGATCTTTTAGAATGTCGGGTTATGGAGAAGAGCATAAAAGCTTCGAGAGAACAAATAAAGCAGGTAATCTACAAGGAAAGGAGTCTCATCACCAAGGGTGTGAGGTAGCAAACAGTGAAGAAGCCCCCTCAGAACGTTCCAGGAAAATTATTCTAAACTTAGATTTTGTACCAGGAAAATGCTCAGTCACGTCTAAGAGTGAAATAAAATCGCTTTCAGCTAAAAGAGAAAAAAAATTACCTTCTAAAGTCTTCCTGAGGAAGTTTCTTGAGTTCCTACTCCACCAAAACAAATCTGAAAATGGAGAAAAGAGAAGGTGTGGATCATGAGAAACAGAGAAACTGACTCAAAAGTTTACCGGAAAGAAATCCTAGGATGATAGTTTTTTACAGGCCTTGAAGGCAATGTCTCCAAGTCAGAGCAGGAAGTCAGGGCTTCAAGGAGAATGTCTTTAAGAGAAATGGATTCCGAACAATACAAAGAACAAGAAGATGGAATATTGTGAAAATGACCTAAGTTTCATTCCCCCTCCACCACCCAAAAATAAAGTCCATTTGAAACTCCAGGAAAGAAATGTACAAGAAAATTATAGTCTAAACTCAAAATGCAGCATGGGACCTTAACCAGCTGATGAAAATAAAGAGAGAAGACTTGCATTTCACCTCAACCCTACAGATATTAATTTTAAGTAACAGGAATTATGACATTGGAATTCTAGAAAAGGCAATGAACTCTATATAATATTTATAATAACATGAATACATCTTTGTTTTTTCAAGTTTCAGAATTGAGTTATAGACAAAGCCTAGAAGGCTTAATTATAGACACTAAAGAGGAAGTAAATATGATCAATCTTGATAAAACATAGAGTATACAGAATTTGAGAGTAGAGAGGTACGAATATGCTTATTGTGTGGAGTGTGGGTTCGAAAGATACTGATGAAGGCTGAGCGAAAAACATAGACTTAAAATAATATAGTTAAGTTTCAAATGGGACCAAGTAGAGGAATGGAAAAAATGGTGGTGTCATTATAACAACTCGGAACGAGCAAAGATGGAAATCAAGTTACATGTGCTGAATCCTTAGCTCTTCCAACTGGAAGTCAATGAAAAATCAAGAAATAATGATACAACATACTATTTAACAATATGGAAATAACCAGCAGAAGAATTAAAACTGCAAGTGGCTAAAAATGGTTATCGCCTGGAATGGCACTGAGGAATGTGTTATAGGACTCTTAATATTTCTATTATACATAATCTGCTGTATAAATCTCTTCTCCCCTGTCAGGGTCTTTATGGGAGCCCTGACCTTGGCCTAAGTAACTTTCTCATCCTAATTCACAGATTATTTATTTAGATTACTTTATTGTCTTGCCAGTCCAAGAGTCTTTTGTCTCTTGAAGATTATGAAGCATATCTTACTTCTTTTTATTTTATTTATTTTTTTGCTGAGGAAGATTGGCCCTGAACTAACCTTTGTGCCAGACTTCCTCTATTTTGTATGTGGGTCACTGCCACGGCATGGCACTGACAGGTGGTGTAGGTCTGTACCCGGGAACCAAACCCAGGCCACTGAAGTGGAGCACACGAAACTTAACCACTAGGCCACGGGGCCAGCCCCAGCCTATCTTACGTCTGATCTGTTTTGTGTGGATTTTAGAATTTGAAGGGCTTTACCCCTTATTTACAAGTCCAATTGGCCATTTCACATTTTTTCCAAAGCAGTTCAAGAGAAAACTAGGGTTGGGGGTGGGGATGAAGTAGTTGAAACTGTTGTGTGGACTCTCCACCGAGCACGTGTGGAGATGAGCGTGTCCACTACCCATGGTGACTGGGGGTGGGGGTGGGCAGCAGAGGCCACAGGGATGGATGTTCCGGGGATAAACTGGCGGGAACTCTTTTCCTGGGCATTCTGATTTTGAGCGTCTATGTGAGCTATTCCCTGTTAGTCTGTGGAGAGAATTGCCCCACCACCCTCTCGCTTGGGTGTAAAAGGCACCTGACTAGCCTGGCCATATGATTTCGAGCAAATTAGTATCCTGCCTATTAGTCCATTTCCTATTTTGTAAACATGGGGTAATAGTAATTATCGTGCTGGCTGTTGTGAGGATTGAATAATAAAGTTAACATAAAGCATTCGCCTATCAGATCTGAGTCCCAAGGGCCAGATCGTACACACTAATATTATGATTTCCTCAACCTTAAATGTCTAAATGGGACCCATCAAGATTTGTTTGTAAGCTTAAGTGGTCCACATTGGCAAGATCGCTAAATGATTCTTTTACCCGGTGGACCCCAAAGCCATCTTTAAAAAATTACCAAGTATACATGACTTTAGATTAGCTATCCCCAAGAAATATGGGGATTACAACAAGATTTTGGAGAGGAGATGGGCGGTGAGGGTGTCATATTTACCACAAGAGGTCATGTGTTTTAAAAAAGGTTGGTTGAGAGACTAACTCTCTGAAGATTTTTATGAAAATATTATTCTAGTACATGGAAGTCCCTTAATTGATATTTATCTATTATCTAATAGAAATATGGCATGAATTATCCATGCCACCAAAAGAAAATAGGATTTCTGCATTCACTATCTATAGATATAAAATTGGCTCTTCCGTTTTGAGATGTCCACCCAACTCCAATTGTCTGCAGTTTTTAAAATGTGATCTACTTTTACCGAGAGCCTGACATTTAAAAAATTCTAAGCTCATGTCATTATTATTGTAAGAATTATGAGTTACCCTTATAGCTATTTCTGCCGCTTCTCAGAGCATGCACGCCGTCCATTCTAGTTCTGCTTGCCTGTTATATTCTAATTTAGGCAAAGAAAAGGAGCTGCCAAGTTTCTTGACTAATCTCAACAAGGAAGGCATTTCAGAACCTGAATAGTATAATAACTCAGGGTCTTGAGTATTCATTAGTAAATAATTAACATTGTGGATTGCACATTTTGCAAGGTGGCTTTATAAAAGCTAATTTTTGTATATGAAAATTAACTATATAGAAAATAGGTCATAAGACTACGAGAAGATTATCACAGTGTACAAATACTTGTGATGAAAGGAAACAAGAACTCAGTTCAGAAAAACTCTGGGGCCCATCCGGCTCCAGAGATCCCATGGGAAGAGCTGAGTTCCCTCTAACAGCTGCGTCTCAGTTCAGCTCCCCTGTCTGCTCAGTCCTGCTTCCTGTACAGGAGATGCTCCTGTGAGCACGCCCCAATCAACTTCTGGCACACACCTGCTTCTCCAAGAAACTGGCAGCTCCCTTCACAGTCCATCATTTGTGTTTGTCGGAGGCCTTCCACATGCCCACTCAAGAATGTGGGTAACTTGCATCAGTGGCTCTTTTATCTTCAACACGTGTCTCCTAAGATCACCATAGAAGGAAAAGAAAGAGTGGAGAAGGCACTCCTGGTTCTTAACCACATTGGCCCTGAAATGAAATACACACCTCTGCTCACATTTCATTACCTATGACTGTCACATGCTACAAAGGACCAGGGATGCTTAATTCCTGGGTAGGCAACTGACCCTAGCACCGCCATCCCCACATCATGACACACACCGTCATTCCTGCCACATCACTAATAACATGGGTGGTTGTTGTTTTTTAAATCTGTTGCTTTTGTCTGGTAAGCTTGCTAAACTTTGTTTGAAGCTCTAAAGTCGTACTGCATGTCTTTGTCATATTACAAGAGCAGTTTGGACTTTTCCAATACTTACCAGTAGGTTCTCCAAGAAAATTACAATAGAAGTCTAGTTGGCAGGGCTTTTCCCCTAATCATTGACTGAGAACATGCTTACGAATTTTCAGTATTAATTATAATGTCTGGCCAGGGTTAATTAACCAAGTAAACTTTGGTTGAAGTATAACCTAAATACAAAAAAATGGTGCAATTCATAGCATACAGTCTGGTGATTTTTCACAAAGTGAACACATCCATCTAATCAGCATCCAGACTTTTAAAGAGAATGTTATTGCACATGGAAATAACTTTTTATATTGATCTATTTAGCAGCTGACTTGCTGAACTTTTTTTTTTTGAGGAAGATTAGCCCAGAGTTAACATCTGCCATCAATCCTCCTCTTTTTGCTAAGGAAGATTGACCCTGAGCTATCATCTGTGCCCATCTTCCTCTATTTTATATGTGGGATGCTGCCACAGCATGGCTTGCTAAGTGGTGACCAGGTCCGTACCTGGGATCTGAACCCAACCCCGGACTGCTGAAGGAGAGTGTGTGAACTTAACTGCTGTGCCACCGGGCTGGCCCCCTGAACTTTTTTTTTTTAATCATCTATAAAACTTGTCTATAGGTTCTTTTGGGTTTTAATGAAGACAATTATAATCATATGTCAGTTTTCCACATCTTAAAATGTAATTATTTTCTGGTCTTATTTCACTACCCAGGACTTCCTTTTAATATTAAATAGAAGCAGTACTAGAAAGTTTTTTGTTTTCGTTTTTGGTCAGGAACAAGGCAAGGTATTTCCACTAACATTTCACCATTAGCAGCAGTTTCTGGTGTGGCCTCTTGGTAAACACTCTCTAGTTAGTGGAGTTCTTTTTGATTCCTCTTAGCCCAAGACTTTTTGAAATTGTGCGTGGGTGCCAGGAGTTCTAAATTTGGGGGCATGTATTGCAATCCTCCATCATGACCAAGTGGGATTTTCCCTCGAATTCATATGGTTTATCGTCTTCAATTTGTTACACGAAATTAAAGGAGATAAACTGTATGGTTATCTTTTTTGTAATACAGCAATGGATTTCATTTTGCAAAAAGATTTTGAAGAATTTTCCATTTAAGATTATAAAAGAGATTGACCTAATGTTTTTCTTTCTCACATTGCCCTTATTTGGTTTTGGTTTCAGAGTTTTGGTGATCTCACAGAATGGGGTAGAAATACTTTTCTATTCACTGGTAGAGTGTGAGTAGGGTCAGGATGACGCAGCCCTTGAAAGTTGGAAGGAATGTATAGATAAAGACAAGTGTGACTTTTTAAGGGAAATTTATTTATCCATTAATTCAGTTTCCTTAGTGGTTATAGAGTTTTTCAGGCTTTGTAAATTTTCTCCTTGAGTTAGCATAGGTAAGTTATGCTTTTGAGGAATTTGTCCTCTTATCTAAATACCAAATCTATTAGCTAAAGTTGTTCCAAGTATTTTTTAATATCTCTTAACATCTTTACAACTTCTGAGCAGTCTGTAGTGATGAAATCTTCCCCATTCTCAATGTGGTTTCTTGTGTGTATTCTCTTCCTCCTCCCCCTCCTCCTCCTCCTTCTGTCTCACTGGGGAAATTTCTCTATTTTATTAGTATTTTTATAGAAATAACTTTCACGGAAGGCAATTATTGCCTGCATAAACTGAGTAGGAAAGATCAGGGGAAATTTCCTGAGCATAGTCCCTGTCTGTCATTTTTTTCCCCACTGGCATGATATATAACAGCAAAAATAAACAAGAGTTTGTGAATTGAAAGAAAGAAAGAAAGAACTTTTGGTTTTGTTGATATTCTCAATCATATCCTTTATTTCCATTTTATTCTTTTCTTTTCTTATCTGTATTATATCAATCTTTCTTTTTACTTTTTAAAAAACTTCTTAAATTGATTGATTAGATCATTCACTTTTAATCTCTCTTTTATTTAAATATAAGCATTAAACTATATGTTTCCTTCTAAATGCAACTTTAGGTGCATCCCACACACTTTTTAATATGTGGTATATTTATCATCTGACAACACTAAAATAACAATCTCTGGATACCTAGACCAGCAAGGTTATGTGGAACAATATTTTTTGGAAGGATAAAAAATATCCTGTTAATTTTCTGTACTTATGGTACGTTTTGAATCATTTTTAAAAGTTACTTAATTTTTAAAAGGTTAATAATCATTTTTTCTTGCTGTGGTTTTCCTATAATTTTTTCTCTCTCTCTCTCTTTTTTTTTTTTTGCTGAGGAAGATTCACCATGAGCTAACATCTGTGCCAATCTTCCTCTGTTTTGTATGTGGGTCACTGCCACAGCATGGCCACCAACAAGTGGTGTAGGTCCAAACCTGGGAACCAAACCCTGGCCGCCAAAGCAGGGTGCGTCAAACTTAACCACTTGGCCATGGGTCCAGCCCTCCTATAATTATTTTTAAACCTAGAAAAAATTGTGATCTATGTTCATGACTTATCCCCCTGACAATTCTTAATTTTGCCTTTTCCAAATTCAGTTCCCAAAATCAATTACGAAAGTGTTGTGATTTCTTTTTTAATGTCTAAACTATCTTTGGGTTTTCTGAAATGCCCAAAGGTTAACACAAAGATTTGTGTCTTGACCTTACAAAAATAAGGATAATAAAAATAGAGTTAATTTGACATTCAAATTTTAGTTAATTATAGAGCTATTGAGATGTTTTCTTTTTTTTTTTTTACCAAACTTAAGATAAAATGGGGAGAAAAAACTTGACAAATTAAGAGAGAATTTTAGTCTCTTGTTTTACCTTGTAGAAATAAAATGTGTTAATATAAATGTTTCAAAAATTCTCTGCCTTTAAAGTTGAAAGGCATGTATTCAAGCACAAACACTGGTTCAATATTGTTCCAAAAGCTGATACTGTACCTGTCTATGAACTGATCTGTGTTTTTAGATTTCAAAGCCCTCATCAATCAGATACAACCAAAGATGGTCATTGTAAACTTTACGCGGGTTTGTCAGTGTTCTCACTGCTCATAATACGAGCTTGTTCCCGTTGCCTGCGTGCTCACTAACTAATTCTGTGCTTCAGCTCAGAGAGGATTCCACTCTTCCGCACTGATGGTACTGCTTCACAGAACACGTCATCCGGAGCTGTTCAGTCTTTGCTGAGGAAATTTGTTTCAAATTCTAAGGCTGTTTCTGGTACTTGTCCATCTGTCAAACTCATTACCCTGGAAAAACTGTAAAAGTGGGACAAAGGTGAGAACCAATTTCTCAAGTTACATCTAAATATCCTTTAATGGATCATATTCAACTCCCTTCAGCCATGAATTTTGACCAAGTATTGACTGTTGTGCTCCTGTTTCCTAGATGGACAAAAATCTTTCTTGGAGAGGCAACTACCATGGCCATAGAAACATGTTTTTCTAGACTTTGTATTCTGGTCTGGGGTATTCCAATTTACTGCTCCAGTGACAGGAAAAGTCATTTCCTAGGAACTGTCTTTAGGGGAATTTATAATCTCTGCCGCTGGCTCGAAAGCTGTACTGTCCCTGCCAACCACAGTCCTCTGGGAAAACAGGAATTCCCAGGACCTCAGAAGGGGACCTTATGTGGAAATAATGTGATTGCAGATGTAATCAGTTAACGTGAGGTCATGCTGGAGTATGGTGGGCCCCTAATCCCATTAGTGTCCTTATAAGAAGACACATAGACACACAGAGAGAAGTTCAGGTGACAACAGAGGCAGAGACTGGAGCGATGCAGCTGCGAGCAAGGAAGGCCCAGGATGGCTGACCACCACCAGAAGCTGGAAGAGAGAAGGAAAGATTCTCCCCAGAGTCTCAGTGGGAACTTGACCTTGCTGACACCTTGATTTCAGACTTCTAACTCCCAGAACTGTGAGAAAATAAGTTTCTGTCTTTTTAAGCTATCCGGTTTGTGGTACTTTGTTATAGCAGCCTTGGAAAAAAAGATGCTGGCGGTTTATTTGAAAATCAAATAGAAAGGAAATTATATAGAGAAGAAGATTAAGGTCACTAAAATCCTGCCACGAAGAAGAAACCACTGTTAATATTTGGTGAGCATCCACCCAGGTATTTCCCTAGGCCTGTTTGTGCGTTTGTTAACATTTGTGTAAAGGGCCAAAACTGGATGAAGGAGACGTAACTTGGAAAAATGAAACATCCCATTGTCTTAGGTGGAAAGTGATAGGGCTAAATATTTCCTTGAGCCTTTACAAGTGGTCATTTCAATACTCAGACTGGATGATGTGGCAGTTCTATCTTCAATTTTTCAAAGACTCTTTTCCACGGTGGATGCACCGTTTTGCATCCCCACCAACAGTGTACGAGGGTTCCAGTTCTCCTCGCCAACACTTGGTGTCTTTGTTTTTTTGATAATAGCCATCTCAACCACCTAAGGTGTGGGGTGATAGCTTGTGTTTTCGATTTGCATTTCCCTGATGGTTAGTGATGTTGAGCATATTTTCATGTACCTGTTGTCCATTTCAATGTCTTCTTTGAAGGAATTTTTTAAAAAAGACTGCCTTCACATCAATTAAAAAAACAAGCAGACTAATAGATAAAACTCTCAAGCAACCACTTCACAAAAGAAGATATTCAAATGGCCAGTAAACATGCCATTTCTAGAAAGTACAAAAGCAGACATAACTAATCTATACTGTTAGAAGTCAGGATAATGCTTCCCAGGGGACAGTATGACCTGAAGAGGTCACAAAGGGGGCTCTGAAGCATTGATGATATTGTTTCTTGATCTGGATGCCAGTCACAAGGTTGTGATAATTTTGTGAAAACTTATTAAGCTGTACACTTACAATATATTTCCCTTTCTTGTGTATATATTATCCTCCAATAAAAAGTTAAAAATGAAAAAAAAAACCAGGCTGGGACTTTGTGTAGCTAAGGGGAGAAGGGACACATTAACTAAACAGCAATGGGTTACTTGTTTATTACTTCTAGATCCAAGGGCACACCTTGTAAGTCAAGAGTGAAGGAAAGAAACCAACATTGTTTGGAGGACGTGAACTAGTTGTCCTGCTTTCAGAGATGGGCTCTGCATGTTGTGAGGCTCTTATTTCTTTTCCTTCTTTATGGATCTGTGATGATTAACGTTTGCCCTAGGGAGGTTTGAGAGTGTGTGTCTGTGCGTCCATAGGAACCACTGTGCAACCATTCAAAATGTTAGTAGCTATCGCATAATTTAGAAAGATTGTGTTTATGCTCTCAAACCAGCGTATGGATGTATTCGTCCCCTATATAGAATGCTGGATTTTGTCACTTTTTAAAATATTTGAAAATCTAATAGGCAAAATATTGTTATTGCAATTTTCAGCCTTTCCAGTAATAAAAGAAACACAATATGTTCATCCACAGTTTGTAATTCTCTGATGAAGTGCCCATTCTTGTCCTTTGCCCACTTTCCATTTTGTTAACTTCATCTTTTATTTTGTAATTGATCTGCATGAAACATATTACAATAGATGGTGGATTAGAAAATGTAAAATATAGGTTTTCTCATAGGTTGGCATTTATGTTTTACCTAGTTTATTATAGTTTTTCTGCACAGAAATTTAAAACTTTTTCATGCTCAAATTCATTAGTCTTTTTTGGTGTCTTCTGATTTTTTGTTATGAGGGGAAGCTGGATTATATCTTTCAGATTCAATTTAACAATCAAGATTATAAGTATACCATCAATTTTTATACTCCAGTTGCATTTAGTTTACATTTTAAAATTGATGTTTCAACGCTTCATTCTATGCAAGAAATAAGGTTGAGCTGGAGCTTTCTTTTTCTTTGACAATGGCTAGCCAGTTTTTAAGGCTATTTATTAATAATCTATCTTTCTACCCCACTACTTAGAAAACTATCTTTGCTCATACTAAATACCCTTATAAACTAGGGCCACGTCGAAATATGTGTTAGCGATTTTGCAGGGATGAATTTTGACAGGAACGATTTTTAAAACAATGCTCCACTTAGGCTTTTGAGATGCAACCTCTAAACATTCTTAACTCCCAGCAACTCAGAGAGGGAAATAAACAGTATTGTCCCCCTGGAAGCAGAGAGCATGGTGGCTCTGAGGTGGTGAGTTATTGAACAAGCATTCACTGAGTGCCTATCACGTGCTTGGCACTGTTTTAGGAACTTTGGCCACGTCAGTGTCCCACACAGACAACATCCCTGGTTTTGTGAAGCTTACCTCCTCTGTGAGTTTATTCTATGTCAAAATCTCCAGGAGTCCATCATGATCAACAGATGGTTTCTTTTTAAACAATTTTTTAATTGATTAATTCAATGGATGAATGGATAAAGAAGATATGGCATATATATATATACACAATGGAATACTACTCAGCCATGAAAACCCAAAATCTTGCCATTGCAACAACCTGGATGGATGTTGAGAGTATTATGTTAAGTGGAATAATGCAGACAGAGAAATCCAAATACCATACGATTTCACTCATATGTGGAAGATAAAACAACAACAAACAAATACAGAGAATAGGTTGGTGGTTTCCAGGGGGGAAGGGGGGGAGTGAGGACAGAATGAGTAAAGAGGCACGTTTGTACAGTGACGGTGGCAAGTAGACTTCCGGTGGTGAACACGATGCAGTCTGTACAGAGGTCGAATTATAATGATGTACATCTGAAATTTACATAGTGTTATAAACCAATGTGACCTCAACAGATGGTTTTGAATCCTAGTTTAATGGTTCCTTGCTTTTTTGGCTTACATTATTTTCCTATTTATGTGGAAATTTTCCATTAATTTTAGGGTTTGGATGGGAGTGGCAATACATCCTCCCCGTAGCCCTGCCCTGGGGAACAAGGAAGAAGGAGCATCTTCTCACAGACAAAGACCGAGGGCTTCTCTCGTTGGGCCACATTATGGAATTGGGATGGATTTCTGAGACTTGGGTGTCTTAGTCACATTTTCTGAAAATTCTTTTGAGACTTTTCTGAAAAAAAAAGTGCTCTCCCTCTGGGTAGTTTCTATCTTGTTTTCACTGCGTTTCTGTTTGGAGATTTTGTTGAACTGAAAATCCTGTGAAGCTTTTATTAGTTTTCCCTGAGAGGGCATTATGCAGATGATGAGAAATAAATAATGGATTAAAATTCCTCTACATTAATATTTATTAACCTCGGTGCTTTGAGTGTATCTGTTCTCTCCGGACCTGAGCAAATGAAACTGGATGGATATCACAGGCCACTGGATGTCACTGAGTTAGTCCTTACGAGTAACATAATTGCTGCCCAAGTTTTCCTCAAAGGAGAACTTCGCTGCTGGGATGATCCATGTTTGCGAAAAGTGAATAACATCTAGGTAAGAAAATAAGCGGGTTTATTCCATTTACTTATCTCTGCCCCCTCTGGCTCACCAGTCCATGCAGTTTATCACCTAATTACCTACTGTCTTGCTTGATTTGTTAGGTATTGGCTGTGTGTGAGTTTTTTCTCATTAGCTAGATTTTAACGCAGGGAGGGCTCAATTTTGCTTTTTGCTTCTGTTTACTTTTGTCCAAATAGCCCAAACAACAAGTTCAACTCTGGAGGGACAGAAGATACTCAATGATTAGTTGGAAGTATGTATTGGTCAGTTTTTGTTGCCCAGCCATCCACTCCAAAACTGACTTCAAAACTAGCAATTTATTTAGCTCACCAGCCAATGAGCTGGCAATTTAGGCTGAGCTCAGCTGGGCAGCTCTCCTGCCCTCAGCTGGGCTTCTTCCTGCATCTGTGTGGTTAGTTTTGGTATTGTCATGACCACTCAGAAATATTCGATAGGTTGGTCCTGAGCTAGTTTCTCCCAGTCCTGATATCTATCATACGAGAATGTCTAAACTTCCATTTCTGGAACAATTATTTATTTACTAAAGATGTTTCATAGAAACTAGACATCATCTCACTTTTTTGTAAAAAAGAAAAAGACTCCCCCAGAGGCTGAGTTATTTGGGGCCTTGATCAGTTGACATTGGCAGGGCAGGCGGTTATGTTGGCCTTCTCCAGTGGTAGGTACAAGTACAGGCAGCGTGGAAGTTGTTTTCATGTTACGATTTAAACAGTTCCTGAAAAATCCCTCTTTGTCCCAGTTCTTCCCCTATTGCCGGTCACACGAGAGAGAAGAACAGAAGGAAGACTTCCTTTCAGCATACAGCAGCACTGGCACCCACTACCCCAACTCCAGAACAGGAGACCCAACTTTTACATCTCATTTCCCGCGCCCAAGAGCTAATCCCAAGTCCTGTGGCTTCTGCCTCCAGCCTTGTTCTTCAGGGGTCAGCGTGCGCTTGCCTGACGTAGCGACTACCAGAGCGTGCTCAATGAGCTCTTTTCAAACCAATCTCCCCAGCTGCTCTGCGTGCCTCGTAAGGCAGGCTTTGAGTTTTATTCCTAGTTGAATCCTTAGTACCTGGCTCATGTGGTTCAGTACCTCATCCAAAGCAGCTGCTCCCTCACGTCCAGAGAATAAACTAATTACTTACTGCGTTTAGTTAAGGCATTCTTCATTAAAATACAAATGCCTTAATTGATCAGATGGAGATCCTCAGATATTAACAAATCACTCCCTTTCCAGCCCCTTTAAGGTATTTCCTATTTCTAGCTATTCTGAATTGAGATATCAGCCCGGAAGTTTTCTCTGATATATGAACAATAATCATGGCCACAAATTATCTCTGCCTGGTGCTTATATGTTAAGAGATGCCCACCATATTTATTGCTTTCTAAGTCTTTTGTGCATTAGGAAAGCTTACCTATTAGCATCTAATATTCACCTGGGCAGGACAAGTTTGCCCACTTGTGGGACCAACATTGGTCTTGGGAGTAGCCCTTCCTCCAGCAGAGAGGAGAAGTGAAAAAAGGCCAGATGTAATTCCATTTGCAGCTACAGGAGCGCCAAATTTCAATTATGATTTGTTTCTTCTCAATTACTTGTTTCCATGTCAGAAATTATTGAGGAACAGGTTGAGCTATAAAAGAGTTAAGTAAACTCTTACCAATACACACACACATACACACACACATACACACACATCCACTAAAAACAACTGTCGTCCCCGCTATCTGTTTGCTTCGAGATGCTGATATGATCCACAGGGGCACCAGAAATGAGTAATATTAACGAGATGCCTCTAAACACAAAGTCAGCAGGTTTAGAGACTGGTTCCATCTCTGTCGTTCTTTAATTGTGTCATTTTTGGAAAGTCACAGGCCCTTGGTGTCCTCATCTCAAATTTGCTGGAGCCAGACTGTGATGACTAAGACCTTTGGCGCTTCTCATAGTTTATGTTCTGTGTTCCTAGGAGGCACTGATGTTAGGGAGCGGTCTGGATGGGCCAATACCGGAACAGAAGCATAGTGCTTCCTTGCAGACATGCTCGGATTAATTGGAATTGTTCGGATCCTTGTGGGGAATAAACCTTCCCAGATTTCTCAGGGCTCCTAGAAAAGCTTCAGCTCTCAGACTCTTGAGTCTCCCCAGACTGACTCCTCTAGTCCATGCAGATGGGATCTGTAGCCAGCTGCATCGTTAATCGCTCTGATCCTAAAGGTGACAGGACCTCTCTTTTCTCTCCAGGGGAGCTAAGTGGTTACAGCCCAGCTAGGTCCCTAAGTTCAGGCCCACGGGCCAGGAGTCTGAGGTGCCTATCTCCCTAAGTATTTACATTTCAAAGGGTACAGAACCCAGGCAACTGTGGGGTTTCTTGGGTGTATTTATACACCAGAGGGTTGGAATAAGGACCACATTTCCAAGGAGGGACGACATTGCCAGAGAGGAGGACAGCTGCCTCCTTTGCCCGTAGGAGCAGAGAAAAAGAATACTTCCTCGTTCCTCACCTATGGGGTGTCTGACCGCAGGTAGGAAAATTCCCAGCAGCTGAGGTCAGGGCATCCCGGGTACCACGGGCGCACAGGGAGGCTGGCACAGGCCTTATTTGCTGTAAGGTGTTTGATAAGAAACCTGTCTCTGGTCCAGAACACCATGAGCGCTCAGTCAGGATAAAATTAACGCAGATGAATACTGACAAGCCAGCCAGAAGGCATCCAAGGCAGTGCCTGTCACCACTGGAGCTTCCTTATTGTACCTTTGCTCCCCATCCTTCTGGATTTTGCCTCTTGCGGTGCTTGGCACATAGCAGCTGCCCCAAAGGTGAGGGGAATGCGCTTGTCTCTGAGTGCTCACGTGTCCTGCAGGCCAGGCGACCTCAGAGTGAATGTCTCAGTGGCCGGAGGGGCCACTGGCAGAGTCATATCTTGGTATCACCTCCAGCAGACTGGGTAGAGCTGGTAAAAACGTCGTGTGTGTCTTTGAGCAATACAGCTGCACACACTCTATGTGCAAATATCTAATCTTTAGCATAGAGAAGTTGCATTCTGGGCTTGTTTCATCTCTTTCCTCTTTGGTTCCCAGGGATCCTGAAGAACACAGTATTATTTAGGTAGCACAAATTTATCATCTTCCAGATTATTTCTGGACGAACTTCTTCACTGAGCAGACCCCCTCCAAACACACGCTGGCCTGTGGAAGGTGTGGTGGTCCTACCAGCAGCACACGGGATACCAAACGTTCTTGGAATGGCTGGCACCCATTCTCTTCTGAGCAGGGGGTCTGAGTGGACTTCTTAGAGCTGATGTCCACCAAAGAAAGGAGAAGTGTCTGCTGGCACCTGTCAGGAAGCTCCCACAGAAGGGTGGCTGACTGCAATTTAAACCATGGTAATCCACTCTAGAAGCAGATGTGAACAGGATTAATATTCTGCTGCCAGCCTCCCTGCCTCTGTTTCCAGATAAAGATTTCTCCAGCACCACGTTCCTTAGGGAACTTCCCTCCTTAAAATACTAGATAGGCTCCTTGCTTTTATGGTTTCAGATGTTAGTTCCTCTTCTGGACTCTAAGGTCCTCCTGCGAGGCCAGCGTTTGGCCCTGCTCCTCCACCTGCCTTCGCCTCACCTCTGCCGACGGCCTTCAGTCCCCTTCTGCCTCTTCCTCTTCAAGTCCTACTCATTCTTCAAGACTCAGCTCCAGCTCCACATCTGCCGGGAGCCCTTCCTTCACCATTCCTCTCTTCACAATCTCTACGCCTTATAATCTATGCTGCAGAATTTAGCATTTACTTATACTGTGACAAATTATTTATTGTTGTTACATGATGTTAGTGGCAAACCACGCCTGATACCATGCGTCCTCCTCATGCCCCCGCCACTAATGCTTTATCAACATCAGGCATTCAATTAATGCGTGTTGAGTGACTGGCCGATTGATTGATAGCAAGCACTTAAATCCTTGACCTGGTGTTTTACAAGCCTCGCTCGCATGCATTTTATTTAGACTCTGTAGATGCAGTGGATGGGGTGCTTGCTATGCTGCCTCTAGAAGGATTCAGAGAAACCATGTTTTTCCTGATACCGGTTATTCCCCTTAACAGTTTTTGGATGCTGGCATCTGCTTTGGAAATTTCAAAGTGCTTTTTCACTATCTGTTTGTGAGACTTTTATCAATTCAGGCCTTTGCACCTAAAATTGATATACATTCATGAAATATCAAAGGGAGAATGATTTCAAACCACATGAGATCTTCTTACAACTTGGGTAAATTGCATATCATTATGACACTCTGTATTTTAGATCATTTATTTATATTTTATATAATTTATTTTGAGTACAATTCTTTAGAACATACTTTCAAATGTTTTTGAAATATTCTTTTAACAGCCACTAGTCTATTCAATTTACTTCAAGGCAAAAGTATTTCCAGGAGTTAGGAACAGAACGACAAGCGCGGGTGTGGCGGCTGCTCACAAGGAGTTGCCAGGAGCGTGGAGAAACAAGACCACTCAGCCCTCAAGTGGACTCTCCAGCAGAGCAGGAGCTGGGCGCAGGGCAGGTGAAATCCACTAGGGCAGATGAATGACAATGAGTGGTGCCCTCTCTGTCTGTAGGAGTCGGGCTCTGTGGCTGGTGTAATTCTATCCCATATCAACCAGATGTTTAAACAGCACTTACGGAAAATGCATGGTAGGTCCTGTGCAAGGTACTTTCTTATGAAATGTGGGTTCCTGATTAAAACTTGGCATTGGGGCAAATATCTTACGTCAAGGAAACAGGCTTGTCGCTGCACCCAAAGTTCTTAAAACCTCATGGTATCTGTCACACTGTGGGAACAGTAATGGGGACGCCATCTGCACAAGTTGAGGCATCTGCTCAGGTGAGGAACTCTGCAGCTGGATGCATGTGGAGCTCTGCAGCGATGGGTAGCAGAAGTGCAAGTGGAGACAGGCCTCCCGGCTGCAAGGGAGCCCGGCATCCATCTGTGGATGGACCACCTGAGGACGTGCTCTCGGGCAGATGGCAGAATCATGGTTTGAAAGGAGGGGAATCTACAGGGCATTTGGGAAGGAGAGGGGTAAGAAAGGGCAAGGCCCCGGGAGGAGGAGCACACAGCTGCATGAGGACTCGTTTTCTCCATTTCCACCTGGAGTCCCTTCGAAAGAAATCTGCAGGCTAAGTAGTTTCCTCGTTGACTGCGCTGCCCTTCTTCCTGAGCCCACTCAGCGCAGCTGACCTTCAGCGCCTGCTCCTCCCCGCTCTTTTCCATAGCGCTTCCCTGTACTGTCTGTGCCCCTCCATCCCCGATACCCCACACTTTCTGGTTCTCTGACCTACCTAGTCAACAAGGAAAGGGTTGATGACATCACTTGAAAGAGCAGCTCTCTTGCCACCCTCCCACGGTTGACCCAGTTTCTTTCTGAGAGTAAGGTGATACTCGTAAGGCACGTGGCAGACAAAAGCCCTTCCCCTCGTCTGCCTCGTTCTCACCTTAGATAACACTAAGGAGGAGGAGTACGGGTGTGACTATCCATCACATACATGGGGAGACTGAGGCTGGAGGCCTGAGTCACAGGGGCCCAATGAGCCAGGTGGAATTGTTGTCACTGCATCACAGCCAGTGCCCATAACCCATCAAGACACTAACGTCGACATCAGCCTGTGGGAGGTGTGAACCCAAGGCTTCAGTCCGCACCTCGGAGGCCGTCACACCAAGTAGTGGCTCAGACGGAACCCGTTCTCTGACCTAATGATGACAACTGACCGTGATGTCTCCTCCAGCTCACGATTTGACCATTTGCTGGGTTTCCAGATCAATTCGTTAATTAAATAGTAACAACAACCACAAAAAGGAAAGACGAGACAAGGCCCAGCCCGCTCAGAGAGTTTTCCAGAGCCGCGTTAGGGAAGCTGCCCTGCGTTTTCTCCTGGATCCATCTCCTCCCAGGGAGGCGGCTCGATGCAGATGGGCCACCGTTACTCGTTACACAAGAACAAGGAAGTCAGCAGCCAGCTCCATGCCGCTGCCCACAGGTGTAACTGCGAGTAAAGTGTTATCATTGACTGGAATTCTCCGAAAAGTAATACCTAATCGCAGCGTTCCTGAGAAACACTTAGTTTTTTTTTCTCCTTTCTCTTAAATTATATTATAGAGAATAATATTCCTGCAAAACTTAGAAAGGGAAATGACTTCTGTAACAACATTGCTCCATTCTATTTATTTATTTATTTATTTGTTTGTTTGTTTAAAGACTGGCTCTGAGCTAACATCCGTGCCCATCTTCCTCTACTTTCTATGTGGGATGCCTACCACAGCATGGCGTGCCAAACGGTGCCATATCCGCACACGGGATCTGAACCAGTGAACCCCGGGCCGCTGGAGCGGAACATGAGAACTTAACTGCTGTGCCACATGCTGGCTCCAATACCTTCCTCTGAAGCTGAAACACACACGCACACGCATGCACACACACACACACACTCCCACTCTTGCTAGGAGGATGGCTCTGTCTGTTACATTCAAAGGCTTCTCTGGTTTTAGCCTCTGCTTCTCCCTCAGCCCTGGCTTCCTAAGGTCATCTCCTGCTGAGGGCTGAATCTACACCTGGTGTCAGTTTGTTTTCATCTGCTAAGCACAACAGCGCCGTGGACCTCTTGTAGGTGAGGCTGCTAAGGGATTAGGTCCCAGCTTCCAAATTTAGCTTCTCTCTCCCTTTCTCATCACATGTGGATCAGCTCAAGATCAGGAACAGTGAACAGAAACCAGTAATACAGGAGTGAAGCGGATGCACAAAAACTGGGCTGACCTCGTCATTTAGCCAAAGGCTTTTTCTCCCTAGAATTGAGTTTTGTTTTTGTAATGGTAGCACTTCCTAAAGCAATGAACAATTACATAAAACAAATAAACTAGCATCATTAACTTCCAGGTCCTGTCCTGGGGCTCGGCTTCCTTCAGCATCATCTCCACCTTCTACTGCCCCCTCGATGACTCTAGGCGATGAGGCGTCGCGTTCAGGGCAACGAGTCCAATGGCCCCAAGGTCATTGGATTTTGGCTTTGAGGTAGCAAGACAGAAGAGTGGATTCAAACACTGGAGACGAAAATCTTTCTCCCAGGACTGAGTCAACCAAAATGTTCACTTAACCAGAAGGGCCACCTGCTCAAGCCCCCCGGGTGTTATAGATTGCAGATGCCTTTGGTTTTGAACAAAAGGAATATAACGTCTCCAGTAAAGTCTTGCTGCTAACTGGAAATTATTGTGTCTCACAGGACAGTGCAATAAAGGAAAAAATGGCATTTTATGTTGACATAATTATTGTGGTTTATTTTCGGGGACATAAATTGTAACGATTCAACTGACTAAATTTAACACAACTTAAAATTACATGTCGTCACTATAGACAGTAGCATAAGCAAGAATTGTCAGAGAAAATGCGACTCTTTAGCTCTTTCAAACTTGTTTCAAACTTTTTTTTTTTAGTCCTAGAAGTGTTGTTCAAATTAAATTTTATGTGGAACTTTATTATTAAAGCAGAAACAAAAAAGCTGGGTTTTTTTGTGTGCTGCTGCAGAAAGCATCACTCACCTGTGGCCATGATCCCATTGTTGTCCCCACTGCTCCCAAGGGGTTCAGGCACTCACCCGGAAGTATAATTTCATCCACTAGTCCAGATTTGGGAGACGGTAGAACATTTCTGTTTAGAGGCCGCCTAAGTTCCTATCTGGCTCTACCACTGATTAGCTGTGGGACCTTGTTCAAATTACTTTACTTCTCTGGGCCTGTTTTACAAGTAACAAAATTAATTCGTAGGGCTCCAGGAGCTGGCTCATGTAAAGGCTGTGTGCTGTCCAACACAGAGGCGATGCTCAATACCTAGTTATCCCTAACATGAGGTCAGAGTGATCCACTCTCCAATGACACAAAACCTCCCCACAACATGGGCCGTTGGGTCAAAATGATAAGCAAGACAAGGTAAAAATACAATTTGATAGAAAGACAGTGAGTCTGGAAACTTCTAAGTTTAAAATCTATAGGCTTGACATTATTTAAAGTTAGACATTATTACACATTAGTAATATGTTACCGTGGTATTTTTTAAATTTTGTGTATCCATTTTAAGGTAAATAGATTGAACTGGTCGTTTTCCCTCCTTCTTGTGAGGTCCATCTATGAGCTAGAAGTACACATGCTGACATGAGAGACCTAGCTGAAGATTTTTCTTTTTTTAGCTTAGCACCTGAGCTAACATCTGTTGCCAATATTTTTTTTCTCCTTCTTCTTCTCCCCAAAGCCCCCCAGTACACAGTTGGACATTCCAGTTGTGAGAGCCTCTGGTTGTGCTTTGTGGGATGCCACCTCAGCATGGCTTGATGAATGGTGCCATGTCCACGCCCAGGATTCGAACTGGCAAAACTCTGGGCCACCAAAGCACAGCATGAGAACTTAACCACTCGGCCACAGGGCGGCCAGATAGATGATGATGGAAGCTTTTTTAAAGGAGTCTGGACCAGCGACTTCCATTTAAGGAGCACTTGGTAAACAGGGACATGAGCCCTTCTGTGGTGGACGTGCGCTCTCTCTCTGAGGCGGGCACAATGATCACAGAAGATGTTTTTTCCTTAATCACTTTTGCAAGAGATTCTAACCTATGAGTCATTGACTCACCTGGTGAAACCGCTGAGCAGTCCCCTGAAGGTCCAAAATGTTAGTGGAAAATAACTGACACCAAGATCGAGATGCAGAGTTTGTTCAATCTTTTTTTCAGTTGTATTTCTGTCCTACAGAAAAACACAAACAAAATGTTGTTTGATGATGTGAACGATGTTAATAAGGTGAACAGTTGTAAGGAGTTCTGGGAAGAAAACCAGTCATGGGCCCGGACCCCAGCTCCTCTTCTGTCAGGAACTCCCTGCATGAAGTTGGACATCTTATTGACAATTTGACCCAAGATCCGTGATGCTCACTGGAAGCACATCCCTCTGGGGGAGATTTCCAAATGACCTGCAGGCGTGGGTTTTTTTCCAACACCTCATTCATCTTTGTGTGGGAAGATGGCTCCTCCAGTAACATCTCGCTTTAGAGAGCTCAGTGACAGACGGGCTCACGTCTTTGTCTCAGGACGGCCTTACCAGCAAAACTATTTGAGAATCAAAGGTCTCCTGCAGCCTGGTACATTTCTATCATTTCTAGCATTTTCTATCCCTCTTTTCTACTCCATTTTTCTTAATAGCAATGTCACTATTTGGTATTATAATATATAACTATTTGTTCATATTTTTGTGGTCTTCCCAAATAGGATATAAAGTCCAGGAGATTAGGGCTTTCTGTGTTTGTTAATGCCTAGAATGTCTGGTGCATTAACAGACACAAGAGTAGTTCTTACATGTTTCTCATTCTTTCATTCAAAGCCTGACTATGAGCCATTCAGATACAAAGCAAAGAGATCCTCTCTCTTGTTTGTTTTTGCTGAAATCATAGCAAGTGGTCTGAGAGAAGCAAAGAGGACAGCCCGGGGAGTTGGGGGTCAGAACGAGAGAAGAAAGGGGTGATGTCCTCCCTCTCATATTTTCCTCAGTCGGGGCGAATTTCTGATTCCCAAGGCAGCGTGGGTGGGAGTCCTCCCTCTGACTGTGGCCCAGTGGATGGCAACTGGGGTCAGGACAGAGGCTGGAGCCTCTGGCAAACACTTGCAAAGGAGGAAATTAATTTTTGAATTCCTGAACCTTCTTTCTTTTGTGAAACTGCAGCTGCAACACATTTTAATTTACATTTGAATGTGCTGCTTTTAAAAAATCCATTATAAGATCAATTATCCTTTTTTATAGTATGTCTGTAAATCGCCGTTTATCAAACCTACCATTAAAGAGAATGAAATTCAAAATAAAAAGCAAAACAAATCCTAAATTGGCTATTCGAATGGGTAAATATACCCCAATTGTCAAATTCTGGGTTTGTTTACTACTTGTATGAAAAGGTGCAGTATTCACGCATGCAAATGTTATCTGGGGTCTCTCCAGGATTCCTCTAAGCCCGTCCCATCTCCCCTCTCACGCTCCTGCTTCCCTTCCTCGCGGCTCCACCCTCCCTCCGTATAACAGTGTCTTCCAGAATGTTTGTGTCAGTCCTAAACGGTGACTGCTTCCTCGAGGGAAGAAATTCTTTCAACCAAGAGCAAGAGTCACCCACGACCTGTTATGTTGTTCAACAGCCTCTCACCTTTGACACAGTGCAGACTACTCACGGCATGGCCTGAAGTAATACCATAATTCCATGACATTATTGCTATTTGACCGTAAAGCAGGGTCCTGAAGAAATAGAGTAACAGAGAGACAAACACGGATTGAGCAAGAAGGTCAAGCACATGGGTCAGTGATACGTGGTCACCATGTGTCTGGAGGAAAGGTAGCAATTCTGCACAGTTCTGGAGGAAAAGGAAGGCCTACAGGAGGCCAGGCATCAAGAGATGAACACTCACCGCCCCCCCCCCCCCCCACCAAAAAAAGTGAGGGCCACCAAGGATTTTGCCTCATTAGAAATTATTACGAACGCTGCTTGGATTTGACTATTTGGGGCCCTTGGTGCCTTGGGGCCTTTTAGGTAAAATAGTAAAATTCTGCCTTCTGTTAGCATAAGGTAAATTGATTGCTGTTCTACATCTGTCACTAATTAGCTTTGTAACATTGAAAAAGCTACAGAACCACTTTAATATTTAGTTTGCTCATCTACAATAGAATGACATTTACGTGACACATTTTAGAGACATCTTCATTTTTCAAATTTTACAATAGATTGAAATGTAAACGTGGCCTCAATTCGTCCCTTTCTCGTCCATGTGTCTTTATAACTCTTCGCACCAAGAAGCTGAGTCTAATTCCCCACCCTTGCACCTGGGCTGGCCTTGTGCCTTGCTTTGACCAGTAGAAATGTGCAGAAAGTGATGGTGTGCTTGATCTAAACCTGGACCCCAAGAGAATTTATGTGCTTTTACTTTTTCTCTTGGAAATCTGTCCAGTGTTCAAGTGAGGAAGCCCAGGCTAGCCGCTGCAGCATGAGAGACCTCATGGAGCGGAATCATACCATCCCAGCCAAGGCCCTCCTGGAGTGATCAGCTGATCCATTCAGCTCACTAATTGATGACAGATGCTTAAGATCAGAACTCCCCAGGGGGCCCACTGACTCTGGAGAAATAACAAATGATGTACTTTAAGTCACTAAGTTTGAGAGTTGATTGCACAACAATACCTAACTGATATAGATGATGGCCACTTCTGAGATTTATTGGTACATATTGTGGATACATTTTGGTTTTAAAGAGGGATTCCTTTAACTATTCTAAAATTGATGTCGATCTTTTTCAGATTTGGTACGTGTTTTAACTCTAGTCATCAAATGGAGAGCTAGATATGTTTTTGTTCTTCTAATAAGGTAATTCCCAGCCTTAGTTTGAACATTTTAAGAAATTGGAATAATGAACATTTGACTTGTAAATTACGTATTCTGGTTTTGTAGCCCAGATATTAGCCCAAACATTGTGAAAAATTTCCAGGCATGTGGAGAAAGTTTTGGGGAATTGCTTGTGGTGCTGTCTATTATTGTAAATACTAGGTAAATTTCTCCTGCTCTGAATGAATTTAGGTGCATTTGACTATTGGATAGGAATTGAGCAAAGATTCACTTACCCATGGCAACATCAAAGACTCTGATGCCAAAATTATTTGAATGATGACTTTATTGCATTTATAAAAATGATACATACTCACTATAAAACATTCAAGCAATTCAGAAAAGTATAAAGTAATAAATCACCTCAAATCCTAAAAAACACTAGTGTTGTCAATTTGTGACTATCTCAGGTATTTCTCTATCAGATATATAAACAAAGGGATGAAGAGGAAGACAAAGAGATTTCCAAGTGCAGTTTCAGACTTTACATATTATTTTTAATTTTAAAAGTATTACATTTAGGGGTTGTCCCTTTGGCGTAGTGGTTAAGTTCGGCATGGTCCACTTTGGTGGCCTAGGTTTGTGGGTTTGGATCCCAGGTGTGGACCTACACCACTCATCAGCCACTCTGGGGTGGCAACCCACATGTAAAGTAGAGGAAGATTGGCATAGATGTTAGCTCAGGGCTAATCTTCTTCAGCAAAAAGTAAAATAAAAGTATTACATTTAAGAATTCTTCATTTTATCGACAGAAAAAAGTTAAGGGAGAGTTCAAATTCAGATAAATATTTATTCATTCCTTAAGAACTATTTTTTCTAAGTTTATTCAAAACCTAAAAAAGATTAGAGAATCAAATACCTCTTATGCATCGCTAAGATCTTTCTGGCCTCACCTCTTCCCTGTTGTAACTTTGCCTTAGCTAGGACCAATCTGATAGAGCTATAACCTGACAGTGGGTCAGTACTGGCCATGCTGCGCATTTCAACTCCTAGCCTGAGGCTTCCCTGTGGATGTCACCATAGGATCCTTCTCAGCACATTCATGACCCAAAAGCGAAGGGGAGTTAACACTCAGGGGAAGATTTTTTGACCAAGGGAAAATGAGAGCCAATATTAAACTATTCCCCCTTTCTCCGCAATCCCAAAACGGGAGAGGGTCTTGAGATACAGTTTATACATTTCTTGGGGCCACATTCCTGTGAGTCAAGCAAGCATTCACACTTAGCAATTGCCCACTTGATAACGCATCTGTACATTGTCTCCCCACCTTGCCTACCTCACTTATCATATTCCCTACTGTAGCTCTCTGGAATTGTACTTCTTCAGACAGTGAGAGTGCACAGCCCTGGCCTCGGGTGTTTTAGTGTTGCATTCATTCTAAGATATTGATGCGAGAGGCGGAGCTACTTCATTAGAAACGCAGATCCTCAAGATAATGGTTTGGTATTTTTGAGCTTATTGATGGCAAGAAGGACCCCCATGCTGATGGTAAGTGGAGCAGTGCTCGTAATCCCAGGCATGCAGTGCCATCACCTGTGGTTAACTGGGATAAGGGACAGGTGGGAGACGAGGCATTGAGGTGTGTGGGGATCATACCACGTAGTATCGGGTAAATAATGTTTATAAGTATTATGAGGCAGTCCAGCTTCAGTAACAACATCAGAAGCATTTCCAAAAATAGACAATAGGCTTAGGGCATCAAAATGCAACTAAAGACACTCTATAAAAGCCAAAGGACATTAATAGCATTAGACTGGGAAATTGTCACCTCCTATAGTCATATGAGAGACTGTTTGAAAATGAGGTCCAAAATCCCATTGTAAAGCGGCAGGCTGCAAAAGAGACCAAATGCTCGGCCTTGACAAGTCACTGATAAGAGAATAGTGGGAAGCTGAGACCTAGGATGGGACATCTGGATGGATGAGCCTGAGAACCTTTAAACCCCAAATTCTACTTAAATGTTCAGGATGCAAAACAGCATCTTCTCTATTGTCAGAGGAGAACGGCTTCTCCTTGCCTGAAAAATAAAGCATGACTTCACCTGAAGCCAGGTGACACTTGTTTTCAGTACAACGTGCCATCACCACTCTTCCTACATTCCAGAGCAGTGTTCGTCTTTCCTGGTTTGAGTCATCTGAGGGGTAACTGCAGTTATTGGCCTTGAGGTAAATAGATTATATGCTTAAAGGGATGACAGGAGCTGGCTAGTTTTCCCAATAGAAATTGGGGAAATATGTGTGGGAGTAGAGTTTGAGGATATTGGACAGTAGGGCTAGGATAAAAGCTGGCTAGGGAAGAAGTGATTGACTGGAGGCACTTGCACCATAGATAAGCCAACGCCCTTGCAAGGACATCTGTAGATAATCTAGTCATCTGTTGGGTGGCTCCTTGAAGTTTGAACATGACAAAATCCTGCAGTAAATGAGATGGTGATGTGAAATTTTCCTTGACTTAGTATTGAAGAAAGAGCTGGATTGTAAAAGGAAACGGGAACAGTAGGATGGATTTATTATGTAAGCTCTGAAAACCCATCACCAAAAATGTTTCCCCAGAGGGCCCAGAGGACATTTCTTCACTAAGGTCATAAGGAACACATTTATGGGAGGACATCTGGATCATTCAGAGACTCTTCCATGTGGTTGTTCTCTTAAAGCCAGAGCTGATGTTGGAAAATGCCATCATGAAACTGGACTCTGTGGAATCAATGAGAGTGACTCCAGAATTGCACAGACCTACTGGAAGCATTTATCGTCAGAGGCCAAGAGGATACAGTTATCATAATGGGTAAGAAGAGTGCCTTGACCTTCCGAGATCCGTTATGGTGAGTAATAGATTCAAACATCAAGGCAGCACATAGTATTTGGACCTAAGTTTTAGGTCTCAAGCCACATCAGGGGCCTAGAAGGAACGTGGCTGGAAGTTAGAGAAAAGTAAGTCTGTACGGACCTATGGAATAAACTCAAAGTGTGAAGATATTTGTGTCTCACAGTAAGACCCATCAGAGAGTGCCCACCACAGACAGGTACTAACAAGTAACCAAACAGGATGACCTGACTTACAGATGTCAACCAGACTCCCTCTTTGACTACTCCAGAGCAAGCAAATGGGCCCATTAAGATCGTGGCCATGGTGGCACAGATGGAGGCTTTGAGCTTTGCTTGAAAGAACAGCATGGACTCCATCTCACTTGATAACGCAGATCGAGCCACTGTCACAACTGAATGCCCAAACTGTCAATCGCTAAGACTAATGCTGACCCCTTGGAATAGTATCACTTCTCCATGAGCAGCTAGCCACTGGATGGCAGATGGACTGCATCAGAATCCTTCCATCCTGGACATGGGCAGATATTTGTCCCGGTGCCTCCTCCGGGTGGGGGTTTTCCTTCCCTTCTTTGCCACCAGCACCACTATTTGAGATTCTACAGATTGCCTGATATTCCACAGACCCTTACTTCTGTCCAGGGGAGCATGTTATGGCAATGAAATGTAGCAACAAGCACAAGACAATGGGATCCACTGATCTTACAATGTACTTATCATCTAGAAGCATCCAAACTTACAGAATGATAAAGTGTTAACATTCAGTCCATACGTTTAGCACCCAGATCATTGCTTCTAAATACCACTTCCCACTTAAATAATCTGGGGCTTCCTGGAGAAATCACTTATTGCAGGTCTGGGGCACGGAAGTACAAGATGATGTGGAACAACTTTTTGTGCCAGAAAGTAAGGAAGTACTCATCAAAGAATGGGGACATGTCAAGACAACACAGTGGCTAGCTTGTAGGGGCTCCTATTGGCCAAATCTGCGGACATTTGATCACTAGAATCATATTAGAGCTTAACTATAATCCATCGAATACAATAAGAATCCATGATAATAATTAGAAAGGAAGGAGAGAAGGAAAGAAGGATAAGAATCCATGATAATAAGAAGGAAGGAGAGAAGGAAAGAAGGGGGAAAAAAGAAGGAAAGTTATTCCTTACAGTGAAATGCCAAGTAATGCATGGAGAAAGAGTGATGGAGCTTGGAAAGAATCATTGCGAACATCATAGTAAATACTAATTTAGTCAAGAATCGTCAGCAGATGCTAAAATTCGTTTGTGAGAGTTTGATAAGGCAGAGAACATCTATAGTCTCAAAGCAGTGCTTCACCAATTACTTATTAATCACTAAAGGAAAAGTCAGTCAATTTTAGGGAAAAAAACCCAGCAGACACCATCCTTACCAAGTGTTCAAAGTTAACGTTCCTAATAATGGGACAAACCAAGAAAGCATATGACTGTGCTTCCTAATGTGATACGAAGAGAAGGATCATATGTTGTAATTTTTCCAAAAGTCTATCACTTGAATTGGATCATAAGGACATATCATAACAACCCAAACTGAGGGACATCCTAACTGGCTTGTACTTTCTAAAAATGAAAATGCTAAGAAAGACGAAGAAAGACTTGGAAACCATTCAGATTAAAGGAGATGAAGGAAACATAAACATGAAATACATGATTCTGGTTTGGCTCCTGGACTAGAAAAAATTTCTATAAAGGACGGTATTTGGACAGTTGGCTAAATGTGAATAAGGTCTATAGATTACGTAGTGTTTTGTCAATGTTAAATTCTTTGATTTTGAGGTTGTACTGCGGTTATGCAAATGAATGTCCTATTAATTAGGAAATACATATCCACTAAAGTATTTAGGAGCAAATACATCATAATGTCAGCAATTTACTCTCAAGTTATTCGTTAAAAAATGACAAGGCAAATGTGGCAAAATTATATCAAATATCAAAGTTGAATGAAAGATATAGGACCTTCTTTGTATTATTTCACAGATTTTCTATAAATTGGAAATTATTTCGAAATGAAAACTTAGAAAGAACGTTGCTCATGCCAACACAGGAATGTGGATTTGGGGAACTGTCTTTCAGGATAAGTATGACACTGAACCAAAAACCTCACTTCGCCAAGTGGGGAGGGTCTTAGTTTTATTGGAGGAAGATTGCCTGTTGGATTCCCACTCTGGATGGTCCTGGAATTTGTAGCTAATGCTCAGGTTCCATAGACTCATCAAGTGTTCTGGAATGAAAACTGACTTCAGTGTTCAAACTTAGTTTCTATATTCTCATAGTTCTTTTCTATTTTGACCTAAGGATCGTTTATGTCTTACCAGGTCACCAATGGATTGAATTAAGACTCTGCATCCTACTTTCTCAAAGTTTTTTTGTTTTTCGGTAACAGGGTCAATCCAGACACTTAGTCTACTGCCTTACTGGAAGTGGAAGTCCCTTTCCATTGCCTCCGGCACTACCTGTCACTGTGGAGAAATCTGAGATCATCCTGTTTTATTTCTCTTTCTCTCTGGGAGGCAACTAGTTTTAACTACTGGATGCCTAAAAAGAAATTTTCTTTTAAATCCTTAAGGCTCAGGAATTTATTTATAATATGTCTGGATGTCAGTACTTCCTGATATAGAGTACACTCTTTTAATCGGCAGATTCCACTCTTCTTTTATTAGAAGAAAATTTTTCTATAAATTTAGAGGAGTTTTCAGCTTTTTGTTGTTGTTGGATTAGCTATGTAATTGTTTTCATGTTGGATTGTATTTTTCCCCTCTTTCCTGGCGATTGTCCCCTCTCTAGAATTTTTAATTCTTTTCTCTGTACCCATGAATTCACTGATGATCTCATGTCTTTTCTCCAGCCAATTAATTGGATTTTCAATCATGTCCATTTTTTTCTTGATGTATCTAATTTATTTATTAGAAAGTACACACATATATCCTTTATTGTATAACTACTTTACTGATTACATATGTAATGGCATACTTTATGTTCGCAATGTACTTCCTTAGCTCTATAAACTTTCTTTTCAACATATTTTATAATCTAATCTATCATTTATTCACTCAATCTGTTCATTTTATCACTTATTCTATGAGTTTTTAATTATTTTTTTGACTCTCTTTGTTTTATTAAATACCCCTGTAGTTATAATCATCCTGGCATATCTGTTCTGGATTATGCTTTCTTCCTGAATCAATTCATTTTTTGTCTTTTGTATGTTATGATCCTTCCGCCTTCTTCTTCCTCCTCACCTCCCCATCTCCATCTCTCTTTCTCTCTCTCTCTCTGTCTCAGTTTGTTTTGACCGTGGTACGCTTGCATAACTCTGATGATAATGTCTGTTTTCATTTTTCGCATACTTAATGTGGATCACTTTATTCAAAATTTTTTTGAGCTCTGACAACGTATGAATGAATACATCCTGACAATTTTTACCTTAAACTAGACCTGATCCTCTTCTCCTTCCAACTAGCTCTAGTTCAAAGGCTGACCATGGCTTTCCAGCTACTTTTCTGTAGCCTAAAGGCTCTGGAGTCGGGGAGGCAGAAACCTTTTTAAGGTGAATTTGATTATTCTCTCTCTCTCTGAGACTCACTAAGACTCTCTCCTTGATCAAACTTTAGACAGGCTCCTCTGAGCCTCTTTTTGACTAGAACTCATCCTTGGGCCCTGTCTTTGGTCTGCATAGCTCAGTAGTGGCAAGAATCCCGCTAAGTCAGTTCAGTGAAAATACCCCCAACTTTGATATCAATCACCCTTGATATCTGATCAAGATCCTCATCCCCCTCTTCAATGTCTATGCCCTTGGCCTGACTTCAGCAAGAATCCTGTTAAGTCGATTTAATCCCCCTAACTTTGATGTCTCTTCGTAGTAATTTTCCATCCACCCACCCCTACCCTGCTCCTTGGCTGTATATCCTCACTTGTCCTGCTGTGTTCGGAGTTGAGCCCAACCTTCTCCCTAATCAATACCCCTATGGCAATAGTCTTGACTGTCTTCCTTACCATCTAGCAAGTGTCAGAATAATTCTTTCTTTGTCTCTTTATCAAGATTCATGACATTGACACATTGTATATTTTATTATTTATTAGCTTGTGCCTACGCCTCCTACTAGAATATAAGATCCATGAGGTAGGGGATTTATCACTCAGGTCCATCAACATATTTCTGACACCTAGTGGGACTTGAGGCACCGCAGACACTCACTTAACATTACTTGTATTAACATATGAATAAATGAATGTGAGAATCTAAATTACCTTATTTTTCTGAGCCTGCAGTATATCCCACTCTTTCTGAACTGAGAAGTACTAAGATAATCCAAATGAATAACTTTAAATGGTGCTTAAAGTTAGTATCCAATAAATATTCAGTACAAAAAATAATAATGGTAAATAGCCTTCTTCCAACTCAAAATAGGGTTCTATAAAGAGGCATATCCTGGGACCTCTTCTCTTCTTTTGTTGCTGTCCCAATGGTAATAGGAGTTTTAATTTTCCCCTTGAACTTTTTAAAGGGATGCACCAAATTGTAAGCTATCAGGGAGAATTTTTAGGGCTTCGTTGACTCCTCTTTTCTCATTTCTGCTCCTGGGTGAGGATGGCGGCCAGATATGGGGCTACTCTGAGCCGCATTATGATCATCTGTTTCTTTTCTTTGCTGTCCCTTCTATAAGGAGCGTTATACACAGATTATGCATTGTGCGTTATGTTGGAACTCCTTCCTTGTCTGCCTGTTGCTGTTGAAGTTTTGATTGAGTATTTACTCATTTACTAGACCCTTGTGGGAGGGAGTTGACGTGAGCTGGCTTCATTCTGCATCTTTACTACGTCTTGTAAGAATTCTCACATGCACGTTATGACATTAATTATCTCCAAGGGACTCATTGCTGTGATACAACTTTGTATTATAACCAACAATGGGCATTGATCACTTACTCTGTCTCATGTGTTGGACAAACACAGGGTGTCCAAAGGTGAATGTCTTCCCTGAGTCAGTCCATCCCAAGAGTAGCACAAGGTCAATATGCAGGACCAGGGACCACAGTCAACGCCAAGGCAAAGCCTGGGAAAGCCCTGCAGGGAGGGAACAGATGAGGATTCTGCTTGTTGGTGAAGCCAAGTTGCTGGACAGTAAGGCGAGGGCTTGGGTCCCTGGAAGAACCTGTGTGTTTAACCTCACGCTGTTACAACGGCCTGTCTGCTAAGATTAACTGTGGTTGGCGAGGAGACAGGACTCAGAATAGTACGCTCTGTAAGTCTTTCTCTCTGCGTGACTAAAAGCAGTTCTTTCTAAAAACAGGTAATAATTCCTCTTAAAATCTTAACAACAATGATTTAGAAGAGTGATCGTATCCAGCGCTGTTAACACAGGAGAAAGGGACATTCTGTTTATGTTGCTGGTAGGGGTATAAATTGCTTCAATGGTTTTGGAAAATAACTTGGCAGAACCTACTCAAGTAAAAATACACTTGCATTTTGACACAGAAAAGCACCTTTGGGGAAGCTATCCTACTGAAATACATCGGTTTATAAGAATATGTGAAAACAAAGGTGTTTACTGAAGCATTATTTATAGTGGTGACAAAATAGAGAAGCTGGGATATCAAATTAATACATCTTGGTGCATCCACCTAGGGTATTATGCAGCTATCAAGGAATATATACGATGTAATATTTATTGAAAAAAGGCAATTCGTTGGGTAGTATATATGAACTGAAAAGAAGTCTGTATTTTGAGTGTGTGTTTTCTATGTGTCTCTGTGTGTGTGGCTGTGTGCATGTGTGTGAGGATGGAGAACAGCGTGGAAGGACGCACACTCAGGCTTTGACACTGATTTCCTTGGAGGAGCGGCTGCGCAGGGGAGGGGAGGTAGAGGAGTGGTTGACTTTTACTTTGTGATTCCCTGTGGTGAATTGTTGATTTAATTTGTTGCAACAAGCAGCAGGTATTAATTTTGTAGTTTGAAAGGAAAATCCAATAAAATATTAAAAAATTAATACTTTGTGGCCTAGGGGACAAATATGGAAGAATCAGGGCTTGAGAGTCTCTCTAACCTTCTATGTAACTTCCACGTCACGTCTCCAGCCCTCAGCCACGCACTCACTTGATACATGCCTAGCAGTACCAACAGTGTGACAGGGACCACGGGCCACAGGGGAGAGATCCCCCCAAGCCCGAGCCTTACACTGAGGCTCTCCACCCTGGGGGGGCTCACAGTACTCTTATTGAAAATGCATCTTCTGGGACAGTCATTCTGCCTTCTGTGAATCCATGACATCTTTGTGTAACCATAATTCTGTCTGGATTGGAGAAAATGAGGAGGTAGATGGGGCACCAAAGAGGGGAGAAGATATGCCATTTCATCACAATGCGCCTTGATCCGTTCAGCTTGGATGCAGTACCTCACAAAGCCTCGGAAAGAACTTCCATCCCTAAAGCGTATTAATGTGACATTGCATGATCCTGGACCAAGTCTGGCTGGGAAAAGGTAGTTGCCCAACAAGTGCAAGGCATTAAATAACTAGTGCCGTATTAATTGGTGTAGAGAAGCATTGAGAAGTGAGGGAATATTCTTTCATTCTCAATTTTGTGACTTGCTCTTGGCAACTGCTGTGTCTAAACTAGGGCCTCGTCTTCAGAAGTTTCAGGGAAAAGACTGAATACCCATAGCAAATTTTCTCTCTTTAAAAAAAAAAAACCAAATGTGTATGTCTAAGTAAATTATGGGCATCTGTTATAAAGACCCTTTAGAAACATAAACACCATTCATAATTTGTAGCCGACCTGAGGCTCCGGGCTGGACCTGGGAAGATAATGTGAAGGAAATGAGAGCTGGTCTGAACTCTTGACTTCCCCGCACACAGGTCTTGATGCTATTTCATCCTGTAACCACCTTTAAAGGTGCAACATTTCATCTGAGCAAAAGCCCAAAAGAATCTCCCTGAAATCCCCAGGTTTGTGGTTTCTGTTAGCATCAGGATGAATTACTAGGCAGCTGAAGTATTGCTTTCAGGGATCTCTCACTTTATGTCATAATCTGCCCGCCACTTAAAAAAATAATTCTTTTGCTTGTACATAGTAGAAGTGAAATAATACAGGTGATTAAAAAGAAAAACCCTGCCTCCCACCTCCTAATGTAATACACACTTTCTAATAAAGCAAGCCTTTTCTCTTAAATCTTAATTTATGAAATGACCATGCCAAGGACGTCATTTAAATTTGACGTTAAAAAACTGAAGCTATTTTTAAATTTTCAATTTATTTAAGCATCTTCAGGGAAAACCATGAGGAGCTTGTCACAATAAAATGCTCACAACCAGCTAGTCCTCTGTATCCTACAGACTCTCCTGGAGGCAGAGCGAGCTTTCTCTGCAGCTTAGGCGCCATTTTCTATCACAGGGCCCCTTACCAGGGGGGCGGGAAGAGCAGCAAAGACTGTCCGTAAGGCACGATTCTGGTGCTCAAGAAACTTATGATTTTCTTGGCGAGATTTCAGCCTTTTAAAATATTGCACATTTTCCTCTTTTCTTTCAGGTAAATATTCAAAGATCATCATCAGCATTTAGGCAGCCAGAACTTTTTCCTTGTAAAAATTAAAATTTTGGTTCAGTTGCATCAGTTCTGGCCTCACTCTCTCACCTGCCTTTGGGATAATGAGTAGTACCTACGAGCTTCACCTCATCCCAAGACTGTGGTGGTCTGAGGTCCCCGGCTGCATCTTAGACCAGGGGGAGCACCCAGCACAAGGAGCTTATAAAGCTTCCTTGGCGATTCTAGTGTGCAGCTAAGGATGAAAACCATTGGCCTAGATCCTAGGTCAATGAAAGCTGGTCAGATGGCTCATCTCTCATCTCTCAAGTGGGGTTTGGAACCACTGTTCTGCTTGTGTCTTCTAGTTTTGTCACAGGTATGATGACCTTGCTTTTTCGTATTCTGAGTTTAAGTCTCTAGTGGGATAGTTACATCCAAACATCTACCAGAAGCTGGAGATAATAATTAATGGAATTCATCCATAGACAGTGTCTAGAAGAGAGCTCTTATGTACTTAATCCTCACAAGGACCTTGTTCAGGGGATGCTATTTGTATTCCCTTTTTACTGTGGGGGAAACTGGAGCTTAGAGAAGTCCAACCTCTTGCCTCAGATTACAAGACTAGAGAGTGAAGATTTGAGACTCGAACCAATATCTGCTTAACTCTAAAGTCCTGTCTCTTTCCTATACCTGGAAATCACAATAGAAGTCAAGGCTGGAGACGTGGGTTAGTGGTTATCTCACAGAAGCGACAAGCTGCAAGATCTCTAGGTGAACAATTACGTAGAGAGATGAGTCAAGAGCAGAACAGGATTCAGCACTCAGTGTCAGAGGAGAGAAGACTTTTAACCCAAAGGTTGGGATTTGGCCTTCTTCGTTGAGAGAGATGGTTTCATATGCAGGTATCCTAAGATGTGAGTGACGGAGCCCTCCTGGTGAGCAGCGGGATTCAGGAGAGGGTAGAGATACAAGGGAAAGAACAGGAATGCCACAGAACGAGGGGGAGGGGTTCCAAAAACACATTCTGTGACCACTTTTCCCTGGGGTGGCTTTGTAACAACATCACTCAAATGGCTACATAAGGCCCAAGTCCCAGGAGGTCGTTCTCCCTCTCCACTTTTCATTACTTTCTCTCACGACCCCTTGGCTATTCAGGTGTCAATTTTCTCTTCCTTTTGGAGATGTAATAGTCCATTCACTCATCCCTTACCTGGTCACTGAATTGTCAGCCTGATAAACTAGTGTACAAGGATTCAACTCTCAGGGCCTGGACTGTTGCTATGTGACATTGGGCAAATCACTTAACCTCTCTGGATTTCAGCTTCCTCAACTTTTAACTAAGAATTTTGGACCAGAATAACCAAAGCAACCCTGAGAAAAAAGAACAAAGCTAGAGGTATCACACTCCCTGAATTCAGTATATACTACAAAGCTCTAGTAATCAAAACAGCATGGTACTGGCAGAAAAACAGGCATACAGGTCAATGGAACAGAATTGAAAGCCCAGAAATAAAACCACATATTGATGGACAGCTAATTTTCGACAAAAAACCAAGAACATTAAATGAAGAAAGGAAAATCTCTTCGATAAATGATGTTGGGAAAACTGGACAGCCACATGCAAAATAATAGAAGTGAAGCTGGGTACCTGAGGGCTACAGTAAATATTTCATAAGAACATGGTAACCCTCCAACTGACCTTGTTCCCAACACAGACACAAAGGAAAAATGTTAATAAGCAATCTTAGTCCCTGTTTGATGTATTTGTTGAGTCCAAATGCTTGCTTCACAGCCTGCACATAATTATAGCTTGCTAACTTTTTGCTTTCTTGTCTAACCAAAAGGGGTGACTCAAGGGTCGCAGAATTTATGAGCTTGTTTGGCAGAGGAAAAGAATGCCTTTAAGGAAGCTACGACCACCAGATAACCAGCCCCCAGCTGCCACTGATGCCAAGAAGTCTGGTTGCCCAAGGTTTTATCTTGAGTGAAAGAAACATGGACTTCCCCTTTGTTTCCCCAAAACTCCCTGTCCCAAGCCCCTTAGCTCTACAAAGATCCCCTGCTTCCTTCTTTTGTTAAGGCAGATCTGAGAAAACCTATTCTCCAGCCTTTTTATTTTGTCCAATTCGAATAAACCTTTCTCTGCCTCCAAGCACTGGTGTCTCAGTAACTGGCTTAGTGTGCATTGGGCACAGACCTGAGATTAAGAAGTTCAGTATCAAAGGTAGACCATTATCCTATACCATACACAAAAATTAACTCAATATGGATTAAAGACTTGAATGTAAGACTTGAAACCATAAAACTCCCAGAAGAAAACATAGGCAGTACTCTCTTTGACATCAGTCTTAGTGGTAACTTTTTGACTATCGTGTCTGCTCAGGCAGGGGAAACAAAAGAAGAAATAAGCAAATGGGACTACATCAACCTAAAAAGCTTCTGTAAGGCAAAGGAAACTATTAACAAACTGAAAAGACAACCTACCAACTGGGAGAAAGTATTTGCAAGTTATATATCCAATGAAACGTTAATTTCCAAAACATATAAAGAACTCATACAACTCAACAGCAAAAAAACAACCTGATAAAAAAAAGTGGGCAGAGGATATGAACAGACATTTTTCCAAAGAAGATATACAGACGGCCAACAGGCACATGAAAAGATGTTCAACATCAGTAATTATTAGGGGAATGCAAGGCAAAACTACCATGGGATATCACCTCACAACTGTCAGAATGGCTATTACTAAAAAGACAAGAAATAACAAGTGTTGGAGAGGATGTGGAGAAAAGGGAAGTCTCATACACTGATGGTGGGAATGCAAACTGGTGCAGTCACTATGGAAAATGGTACGGAGAGTCCTCAAAAAATTAAAAATAAAAATATCATATGACCCAGCTATCCCACTATTGTGTATTTATCCAAAGGACATGAAAACACTAATTCAAAAAGATTTATGCACCCCTATGTTCACTGCAGCATTATTCACAATAGCCAAGATGTGGAAGCTACCTAAGTGCCCATCAGCAGATGAATGGATAAAGAAAATGTGGTGCATATATATACAATGGAATACTACTCAGCCATAAAAAAGACAAAATTGTGCCATTTGCAGCAACATGGATGGACCTCGAGGGTATTACGCTAAGCAAAACAAGTTAGAGAAAGACAAATACCATGTAACTTCACTTATATATGGAAGATAAACACGTAGATGCAGAGAACAGATTGGTGGTTATCAGAGGGGAAGGGGATGGAGGAAGGCAAAAGGGTAAAGGGCACATACGTATGGTGACAGAAGGCAACTAGACTTTTCGTGGTTAAGACAATACAGTCTATACAGAAGCCACAATATAATGATGTGCACCTGAAATTTGCATAATATTGTAAACCAATGTGATCTCAATAAAAAAAAAAAGTTAAGGGGAAAAAAGAGAATTTTGGACCAGCTGATTTCTAACACTGGATGTGTTTAAGCAGAAGGTCTTGGTTTTGCTGCTCCACCTCCAGGAAAGTGTTTCTCTTCCTATCAGGCCAAATGACAAACGCAGTGAGAGAAGTGAAACTCAGTAGTAAAAATGAGCCCCTTCATGCCTGCTGCCTGCTCCAGGGCTGGAGCCCGAGGCCCGGGGTGAAAGGTCACACACCACAGGTTATCCCTGAGTTATTTTAGGAACTCAAGCCACAGTTTTGTAAGCGGCTGGGAGCCTGGGCCTGCTATGGGGAGATTTATGTCCAGGATGGGCAACCCGATGTTTCTTTGAGACGGTTTCTCTCATGTTCATAAGGAATAGGAATGTCTTTTCTTATTTCAAATCCTCAAACCAGATCATAACCTCCATACTAGATTTCCAAATCCACAGACATAACCAGTTCTGCAAACTTGAACCATTTGCTTGCCTCTTTATACTTTCATTTCCCTATTTCCAAGATGGATCTGTAATTATCTGCCTTAGGCCATGTTGAAACAAACAAATTAATTCTATAGTGTCAGTTGCAGCATCTAAGAAGGCAAGTCTTCTTAAGGCACGGTAGCCGTTTCGCTCTACACGTCTCAGTAGAGAGGCTGTGTCCGCAGCAGGCCAGGCAGGGGGTCCAGGGTCCAACATGCACCTTCCCGGCAGCCTTGTGCAAGGACCACAGCTCAGTTCATCTTCTCCACTGTGGATCTCTTAGGACACACTATTTGTTCCACACAATTAAGAGCTTAAATACTTCTTCAAACTGTTAAAATTGTTTCACGTGTAGGTCTTACAGGATGTCATGGGCCGGCCCTCAAGGAATCACCTGCTTTAAGGGTATCAGGACATGTTACAGTGTGTACACAGTTGCCAGATCCTTGAAAAGATGCCTAAATAGCGAGTAGAGCCATCACTCTGGGCAGTGAGGCGGGGGGAAGCTTCAGGAGGAACTCAGGCTTGAGTTAGTTCTTGAAATATGGGTAGCATTTGGAAGTGTGGACAAAAATGGCAAAAATATTCCTGGTGATCGGAGCAGCATAAGCAAAGGGCCAGCAGTGGGTACTCCCTCGGTACCTGGAGGGGCTGATGCTGCCATGCAGGCCTGCTGGGGGCAGCTCTGAACCTGCGGGCAGACTTCTTGATCGGAGTTGCAGGGGGAGGTGCAGGAAGAATTAAAAGTCCACGGTCTAATGGCCTCTTCTGTTGTCTTGAACTTAAATCTCCTCATCTTGAGTCAAGATTTGTTTCTGAAGCTGGGTGGAAAAAACACTGGATTTGGGAGGAGGAGCTAACTATGCTCCTGGCTCAAACCTTCTCCCAAGTGGGGATAAAGGCCGCCCTTGACATGGAATGGAGTTGTTATGAGGACAGAATGAGATATTAGATACAAAATCACTTTGAAGGAAATTACAAGAGCTCCAAGTGTGAGAGGATATTACAACGTCCTCTTTTCTTTGCTATGGAAATCGGACCTTTCCCCAAAGTAAGAATTATGATGCTCAATCTCATGAGGGATTCAGACTTAATTGGAAATCATACCATGATGTTGCCTTCTGGAAGCTTCCACAGAGAATGCACCAACGTAGTAGCAATTACCCTGGGAGGCCATTTGGCAAGACCTTGATACACTGGGTGCTGGAGACATTTCCCTGAGTATCCTGTCTCCCAGATAGGGGGCTACACTTTCATCTTGCTTTTCCCACTGGGCAGATCGAATTCTTCTCTGAATTGCAGTCTAGAGTTTTAAAGCAAATCAGTTTGAGTTTCTAAGCCAGAAAAATTAAAACATAATATCAAATCCAGCCCCATTAAGCCAACCCAGCCTTCAGGTTTCTTCAGTTCAGGAAGGAGTGAAGGTGACAGATCCCACAAAGGCGAGTTGATGGGCTCAATGCCTCCCTCACTAGCCTAGAAACCTTTCTGGCTCTGAATCACACTTTGTTTTCTGACAGCCAGAGGGAAAGGGAAATGAGAACCCTGACTGGTAGCTAGTGAATAGATTTGTAAAATAGGTCTAATTATATTTATCACAAAGATTTTGCTTTTATCTAAAGGGACATGGAGGAAGATGGTTTTGTGCTTTTATGCATATGGGTTTGAGAAAAAAATTCTGTGCTTTCCATTCCTCTGACTCATCAGAACTTATTTTATCCCACAGTTCTTACCTCGCGGCATTAGGATGTGTCTGTGTTGGATTCCTTCATCCTTTCCCTTCGTCTGTGGTAAGACAGGCACGTGTCACCTTGGGAGGCTCCGGTCAAACGCCTTTGTTTGGTAATTGTGCACACCATCCACGTGTCCGTCCTCCCCTTGCCGCGAGAGCGACTGCCCTCAGCTGCCTGAATTACAGCGCTGGGAGAGCTCAACCATGCCGGAACCCTCCTTTCCTCTTTTAACTCAAACAAGTCCCCTCATCCCCTCTTTGTGCCTCTCGAGCCTCAAGAGCAAGAGGCAAAGCCACAGGTGGTAACTGCTCTGACGACCTCTGACGCCTGGTCTCTCAGGGAACTTTCTTGTGTCTGTCTTACATTCTTTGTTCATTTCAAATAATGTATATGTGCTGGTGGGGCAGAGACTTAGCCGAGCTCTCAAGAAAATTGTGCATTCTTCTCTTGGATAACTTTTGCCGATACTATTGAAAAAATAGCTGGATTTTAAAAGAAGAAGAAAAATATTATTGAGTGTCAAGCAAAGTGTGCTGAGCACCCACTGTGTGTGAGGAGGTGGGACAGGCGCTGGACGGGCGTGCACCTGCAGCTGCCGCGGCTGCTGGTGACCTCTCAGGCTGGGCTCCTCAGCATCTCACTGATGCCCTTCCGTGCGCCCCACTCTGAACTTGGCCTTATCTTATCTTCCTTCTACATTTTCAATCCAGCTCTGTCCCATCCCCGAATGTGCCCCTCCTTGTATCAGGCATGGTGACAGACGTCTGTTTTTCTCGTGGCTGGTGTGGATTTGGCTTCCAGGTCACTGTGGTGGCTTGCCAGGTTTTTAGTGATTTCTGCTGACCACGTAACCTCCTCGTGGACTTCTTTCTGGCACTGTGCGAGGCCGAGTGTGCAGCCTCAGCTTTTGAACCGGCTGGTACAGCCTGCTGAGGAGCACGCATACAGCTTGCAGCGCCCACTCATTCTCTTGCCGTCAGAATGTTCCATTTCCTCTCCTCCTCCGTCAGTTACAGTTCTCGTGAGTGGTGGCTGCATAGCTCGTTGCTGACTCCTCCAGGGGCTGTCGTGAATGCTGGCCTCAGGACTCCATGCAGCTCACCGAGTTCTTCGAGGCCCCTGTCTTATTTGTCAGACTGGAGAGATTTATTGGCTTTTTCAGACCGCTGTCGGTTGGGCCCCAGGGCCTCCTAAGGTGGGGAAAGGAAGCAGAAAGGAAGCCAGAGCTGGAAAAGGGCGCGATCACACACTCCGCAAAGTCCCACAGAGGGGGTGAACTCTCCTTCTGAGGGGGAGGAGTAAGCCCAGCCTGGCCATAGTTTGTCTTGCCTTCTGGGGAGGGGCCAGGTGGTCAGTGAATATGTGTGGAAGGACAAAAGGGCAGCAAGCAGGCAGTGAGCCTGCATTCAACAAGAAATATTTATTAAAAACCTACTGTGCGCCCAGAGTCACGAAGGTTCTGAAGCCCTGTGGGTTTGACAATTGCTACCAGCGGCAAATCCTGTGTCTTCAACACATGAGAAAAACCCCTTAGGACATTATGAGAGCGCGGGCTAGAGTACGCCTCCTAGGCATTCAGAGAGCGGACCTTTCTGTGTTGACAAGGCCCAAGGCACTGTGAAAGGAAGAGATTTCAGCTGAGACTTGAGTCACCATCAATTGTGGATGGAAGCAAGAAGGAGAAACAGACTCTGCGGAGAGCCATCAATGGGGAATAGGATGGGGAAGGAGCAATGGAAATCCAGAAACAGGAACCAGGATCAGGACAAAAGAAGGAGGGCTCTTCTCGCCCTTCGGTATCCTGCTTCAGCTCTGCAAATTTACACTCACAGCGGTAGTCTGGAGCCCTGAGAAGGCCTCTCACTGTTGAGGTGAGATTTAATTCTATCAATTAGATTCTGCCTCTTATGCCCGCCGAGGGGAGAGGGAGAAGCTTTTGGCAGCAGGAACTGAAGCAAAATCTGATTTTCCCGTTAGCCCTCACCTTGCCAGAATTCACGGAAAAGGGCAGATAAAACTGAGGGTTGCCTGCAACGTAGATTTGGGTCTGGGAGTTCACCCATGCTTTCCCCATCCTCAAGGTCAGTCCTAGGTAGGAAATAAGGCTGGTCATCATCTTTAAGACACTTTGTTCCTTTCCAAACGTTTTCTAAATGTTTATTTTCTTTGTTCTTAAAAATTCAGTTATTAATAATAACACATCTAATATGCCGTGTAATATATAATAGGTGCTTTATAAATATGTGTTGACTAAGTTGGCCCCGCTATTTGGATATGGAAACTAAATCACAGAAGGCTTCCACCAAAGGGCATTTTCACGTAAATGTACGCATTTTGGATCTTTGGCCTCATAACGTTAGTAATAGTAACGGAACGTGCTTTGTCTTCCTTCACTTCGGCATGATTGGAATTAAATGTCCGCTCCATCCTTCCTTTAGCTCCCAACCCTATCCAAGGGTTCAATGAGATTAATATATATTAATGTAACATATGGGAGACACTTAATGTGTATTTAATGTGAGTCATGAATAAAAAATATTTGGTCCACTCCAGACATATCTGAGTTTTAATTGTATTCCTCCAGTGGAGAACCAGTCATTTCCTCTTTGACGGAGAGGATAGAAGAGATTTCTGAGGCCTCTTGTGTACAGCAGGTCAGGGCTTGGTGGGGCCTGCTTCTGGTGACAATAGGGTTGGACGCTCCCTATAGCGTTCCTTTAAGGTCTCCCACGGGTCACGGTTGAAATGGAAGAGTTTCACCAGCTGTACCCTGGACTACCGCCTGCAGTGGACCCTTGTCCTGAGCGGAAAGGGCAAAGCTTGTCCAGAGAGATTCAGCACAGACCCTGAGGGAATGGGAGGCTGCGCTGCTGAGCAGGCTGCTGTGTCCTTAGAAAAAGGGGATGCATTTATTTTCCCCATGGACCTAGAGGGAGAGAAGGTTTAAACTTTTAAAGATTTGCCCAAGTGAGCTCTTTGGATTTATACAGCACGGGATAGCCCTCTCTGTAGTGTGACTCTGTCCACAGCTGCTAATAGTCACTCCCCATCTTTCTCCAGGACTAGGACAGTCAACCTAAAAGCAGAGCAGTGGCTGCTTCACTGGCTCTGGTTCAGGCTCCTAGGATCGTGGTAGATAGCAGGAGCAGTATTGTGGGGGGATAGTTGTCAAGGAAGAAGCCCCCTTCCTAGGAGACATCTTCCCTCCCCCAAGCAGGCATCTTTACTGGAGATGCCTCAGAGTTAGCGGGGGAAGCCCTCAGTATTATTGCTGGCATGAGTAGCTCCTAAGGATCCTTTATTTTGCTTGTTCTCTGACCTTCCAAACCAACTTACACACCAGATGTGGTGGAAGGAGGCTGTGACTTCTATCCCTCCACGTGAAATCATCGCCTCCATGGATAAGGCCCAGGTGTGTGCCTCTGAGAGGTCCCTCAGGTTCTAGATCACTATCAAATCTACATTGGGGTTGAAGGGGACCAGGCATCCTAGACTTCTCCAGAGATCAGAGGACCAACTCCCAAAGGAGGAGGATTATCCCAGATACTCTGGGGAGGCTTTGAAAGATGAGTTCTGACAAGCTCCGATGTGTATGTATTCCTCAACCAAACTCTGCCTGTATGGGATGACGCTCAGCTGGATGGGGCAAAAAGAAGTTGTAATGGATTTTCAAGATTAAAATAAATGGCCCAATTAATCACTCTTTTATCTATTTTACTGAAGTACAATCTGAATATCAAAATAAAGTTGTTCAGTGCAGATTTTTTACCAGATTCAGAGACAATTCTTCTGATTTACTGTCCACGGTCTTTTCTACTTTGTCTTGGCTGTCCCCGATATTAACCTCATTCCTGATAAAAGTGATTAATTATGGTGACCAAGCTGACTTAACGTGCCCCTCAGCTGGACTAAACTTCACACAGCTTCTTCCTGACTCTAAATGTTGACCTCCCTTTTCTTAGAGCATTTTCTTTAGAAAACTTGGAAGTGTAAATTCTTGCTCTGTCCCTTTGAGATGTAAATCCTTTTAAAAGCCTCCTGCCCATTTGATAGCCCATGACTGTCTCAAGGATCTGGAGCCATCTCCTTGAAATGTAACCACCAAAGGAGACAGCGCTCCTCTCTCCAGTCTCTGTGAGGGCAGGAGCCTAACTTCGGTGGACACCTTGCTCCAAGTTGTAAAGCTACCTCCTCTTATGAAGATAGAAGAAAGCTTACTGTTCCTTTGGGGGAGGCCAATTAGCACACACAGATGTTCTGTTTCCCTTCACTGCGTCCCAGCTCCTAAAAAACTCTCTTAGCCGCATGCCATCTGAACTGAGGTCAGACTCTGTTCTGGCCTCGCTCCTATTGCGATAGCCTTGAGTAAAGTCTTCCCTACCTGATTAACTTTGTTTGGAGCAATTGTTGCTTCGACAATGGTGAGGTCAAAAGAAAAATCTAGAGGAAAATGGGTATCTAAAGACAAAGGGGAGGGTGTCAGGAAGTAGATGAGAGGCAAAGACATAAGAGGCTTGGATGACGATGACCATACTTCTCCCCAAGGTGGCACAATATTTGAATATTCTAAGGCTTGTCTTTAACGCTTTTCCAGATCCTGGAACTCCATATTTTCTCAGACAACCAAGGTGGCCCTAGGATTTTGGGGCTTTTGAGCACACCCTGTATTTTTTTCGGGGTGGCTTTTTATTATAAACTGCAATGTCATGGCAGTTTCTGAGTTGTTTTCAATATTTTAACAAATGCCACATTTCATTGTATTCGTGACTTGCAGCGGCCTGAGCCAAAGGCACAAGTTCTAAGGCTAAAGAACTACATAATAAATAAAATTGTAGGTGAGAGTGAAAATGAGATAACTACAAACCTATGGAATCCTGCCAGGGCTGGAGAGGGGAGAGTCTGAGACAACCACGTGTATTAACCATGGACATTTGTATTCTGTGCTTTGAAGTTTGAACAAAATTCACATCATCAGTAGCCCATTGGAGTGGATATACATTCCTTGAGGCCCATCCGCTGTGGGTTGGACCTCTCTAAGTCTCATCAGGGGTCCATCAGAGCCTCCCACCTATTGAACTAGAAGGGCTTATGGTCTTGACCGTTCCATTTCACTAGCTTGGCTGGGCCAAGGATTCCAGACCATGGCTTCCAACTCAACCTGTCCATGGGCCACTTGCTTGTTTGTACACTCACACGCTCCAGCTTACCTTCCTAACTGATTCTTATTCATTGTCAGCTGTCTCCCATTCTAGCAACTCACTCAAGCTCAAAACCTGGGAGTCATCTGCCACCTATATCAGTTAAAAAGTCCTGCAGATTTCAGCTACATAGTCCTTGAATCCATCCCATTCTCTCCACCACTACCACACGCTCTATTTCAGGTCCTCATCATCTGCTACCCAGACTACTGTAACAGCTTCCCATTAGGTCACCCATCCATACTCTTTATAAAAAAGTTTCTACTGCCTAGCTGGAATAATAATATTTTTCAAATACAAGACCCACAGTGTCATTTCCCTACTAAAACCCTTCAGTGGTTCCCCAGTGAGTGAGAGTAACATCCAAGCTTCTTCACCAGGCACATATGACCCTTTATGACTTGACCCCTCTCTCATCCCTATAGCCCTATCCTTACCTCAGGCTATTTCTAACAATATTGACCTGGGTGCCACTTTCTGGACACATCATGCTATTTCAGGCTACCAGGCCTTCACTCACGCAGTCTCACTTTTCATCAGTCTCTGCCTTGCTCGTTGCTAGCCCACAACTCTGAAGTACCAATAATTTTATGTCCCCTCTTGGGAACTTGCTGTTAGATTGGGTACAAATACATGATCCACCGAACAGGATGGACCATTTCTTCTTCCCTGTCCCCACACAGGGCTTCCCCAAGGCTCAGGCATCTTTAAGCAACGCTACAAAAGAGTAAGATCTGCCTCCAGCTCATCTCCAGCCAAGACCACAGAAGCTTGCTTAGCTGTTTCCCTTGCCCTGTCGTGCTTCCCTCACCTCCCTTTTCCTAAGAGGACTCCTTCAATCAATCACGTGGGCAAGCCCTGCTTCCAGGGAACTCTATAGACGAACTAAACTTGGCCTCGACCCTAGAGAATGTTACTGATGGGGTCAAACAAGAAGACGATGAGGATGTTCACTGTAGGGGCAGCACTGGAGGTGGGTGGGATGGGTTCAATAGGTGGGAATTTCAAGAGAAGAATTCTTTGTTCCTGTTATTCCCTCCTTTAAGAATGTTCGCTTGCCCTTTAAGCTTACTTCCACATTAGAGTCTAGGACACAAAGACATGGAAATCAACATGAAAACACCTTAACAATGTACGAGCTCTCACAATTATCAACCGGTATATCTTTGACTATTTGTAGATTAATTGGGAATAGCAGCAAAAATTATTTTAGTGAATGCAATGATACCAGTGTATTTTCTAGGGAATACCTTGTGATCTGCTCTTCCTTTGAGCAAGATTTTTATAAAAACTGATTAAAATTCAAGAGATTGGCCAGGGAGGTCTATGTTTCAAATTATAGTGATGCTTATCTTAAAATCTTTTGCCGTTTTTCCTCTTATTTCTTTAGGATGCATTAGGCAGTGCCTCCGGATAGGCTATGGTTAAATAGATTTCTATTTTCCTTCCTTAAAGTAGTCAACCTAACCTGAATTTTCTGGATCTGTCAAAGTACTACCTCTGCCCTGGTGCTAACCCTCTAATGGGGTTTGAATGATGTGCTCTGTACAACCTCTGAAACTGATTGGATCTCAAATAGCAGGACATGAAATTCAAGGATGCATTTTTATCCTTTAGTCTCGCCTGAAACGCCTGGGTATATTCCATAGGACAAACGCCATTCCTATTAGAAGAAATAGAGGGAAGAAGAAAAATATTTCACTTTAAAAGATTTTATAAGGGAATCTTTTTCAAAATATAGAATTTTAAAACTAAAAGATTCAAGTATTAAAACAGATCTATAATTATTTAGTTTAATCTCCACTGATTCCAAGTTTAAAAAGTAATCTACCTTAATATAAACAAATGAAGCAATATACATTTGCTGGTTCTAAAAGCAATTCTTTTGCTTATTTATCCTATTATTGAGAATTCTTTAAATACATAAGAGAAAATAAACAGTAAATATCACCTACAATTCTTTCTTTTGTAAATAACCACTCAATATGTGGCTTATTTTCTTACAATCTTTGCTTTTCCCATGTAGCATTTAAAAAATAAATTATAATTAAAAAGTGTATAGAGCTTTACATTAATTTTATTATATATTATTATATAATCAACATTTTTAAAAGTATTATTTCCTTTCATGCACTATTTCTACTGTGAAGATTTTTTTTCTGGTTAAAAAAATCATACATTGGGTGACACCAGAAAAAACGGCAGAATAGGGCACTCAACAAATTGGTCCCTTCACTGAAACACCCATACGCCGAGAGAGACTGACATATTCAACTTTTTTGGAATTCTGGAATCTAATCCAAAACTCACAGCAATGAGGGAACTGCTTAACGTAGAGAAGGGAGCTGAATTTTGGGAAGAGAGCATTGTGGGGTGGTTGCTCACCTGCCAGCTACCTCCCACCCCTCCCCCAGCCCCACCCCCACCCGCTTCCTCACTGTGGCGGCAGCAGCCCTGGGGATGGAGGCCTGCATTCCTGGTATGGCTGGCTGGTGCCAGGGACTCTTACAGACCATGTTCTTAAATACTGCGGTTGTGTGTTTTGACCTGTCTGCCAGTGCCCTGAGGGGCTGATGCAAACACTGACCTTGGTTTTGTTCTCCCCATCTTGGGCCAGAGCAGAATTCCAGGCAATGTCACATCTGTGAAAAGACTTAAAGACATACATTTCCCACTCCCCTGGGTCAAGGGAGGGCAGGTGGGGCCCAAAATCCCAGGAAGGAGGAAGCAGAAGAGGAAGTTTCATTGGAGAATAAGGGCTCAGAAGTGCCACCACATATACCAGGGAAGATATAGTGCAAAGCACATGCTCAGGACCAGATGCATGCTTAGAAAAGACCAAAGAGAATCCTGGGCTTGTACCTGTGGCAAGTCTGTGGCCTTCACCTAAGTAAGAGGTAAGAGTGGCCTGGCTTAGACTTGAACAAGCACCCAAGATCAGGGCCAAGAGGCAGAGTCCAGGAGAGTAGTTACTTTTTTCTTCTTGGCTCCTGACAGGTCTCTGTCAGGTTGCTGGCTGTCCACTGAGATAACAGAACACAGACCTGTGACCACACATGACAAGGAATATAAGTTTTGCAAAAAGCAGTTTGGAAAACTCAAGAAACAGATAAACTGGAGCCCTCGACCATCAACCACAGTAAACCCTGCAGAAGGAGAGAAATCTGATTTCCTGAGTTACCACATTATAATATTTGAAATTCTCCATCTGTTGTCAACAAAAAGCTACAAGGCATACAAAGAAACAGGAAAGCAGAACCTGGTCAGCATTATACTGGAAGTTCTGGCCAGTGCAATTAGGTAAGAAAAACTAAGAGGCATTCAAACTGGAAAGAGAGAAGTAAAACTCTCACTATTCACAGATGGCACAATCCCACGTATGGAAGATCTCATGGAATCCACAAAAATGCTACCTGAGTTAATAAACAAATTCAGCAAGATACAAGATCAACACAAAACTCAGTTGTGTTTCTACACACCAGTAGTGAACAATCTGAAAAATAAATTAAGAAAACAATTCCATTTAAAATAGCATCCAAAATAATAAATACCTAAGAACAAATTTTGTTAATGAGGCAAAAGACGTGTAAAGCTACAAAATGTTGCCGAAAGAAATTAACGGTTTAAATAAATGGAAAGAAATCTCATGCTCATGGATTGAGATACTTAATATTCTTAAAAAGATAAACTACCCAAAGTGATCTGAAGATTCCATGTAATTCCTAGCAAAGGGTCAATGACCTTTTTTTGCGGAAATGACTAGCCAATTCTCCAATTCATATGGAATCACAAGGGACCTAGAATAGCCAAAACAAGCTTGACAAAGAAGAACTATGTTGCAGAACTCACACTTTCTGATTTCAAAACTTACTATAAAGCCACAGTAATCCAAACAGTGTGGGACTGGCAGAAGGACAGACCCACGGAATGTAATTGAAAGTCCAGAAATAAACCCATACATCTTTTGACAAATGATTTTCAATGAGGGTGACAAGATCATGAAATGGAGAAAGAATAGTCTCTTCAGCAAATGCCACTGGGATAACCGGATAGCCACATGCACCAAAAGCACAAGCAATAAAAGAAACATAGATAGATTGGGCTTTATCAAAATTAAAAACCTCTGTGCATCAAAAGGATTATCAAGAAGGAGAAAAGACCACTTACAGAACGATAGAAAACATTTGCATATCATACAGCTTATAAGAGTCTTATATCAAGAATATATAAAGAATTCTTACAACTCAATAACAAAAAGACAACCTAATTGAAAAATGGGCGAAGGACTTAATGAGACATTTCTCCAAATGACTAAGAAGCACATGAAAGGATGCTGAACATCCTTGGAGTTTAGCGAAAAGCAAACCAAAATGATGAGTTATTACTTCACACCCATTAGATTTACTATAATAAAAAATAAAAAATAACGGGTGTTGACAAGGATGTGGAGAAATTGGAGCCCTTGGACATGGATAGTGGGAATCTAAGATGATTCAGCCGCTGTGGAAAACAGTTTAGCTGCTCCTCATAAATTTAAAGTAATAGAATTAGTAATAAAGTAAAGTAACAGAATTACTGTATGACCCAGCAATTCCACTCTAGATGTATACTCAAAAGAATTGAAAACCAGTACTCAAACAAGCACATGTGCTTTACTGTTCACAGCAGCAAAGAGCCAAAAAGTAGAAGCAGCTGAAGTTTCCATCGGTGGATAAAGAGATAAACAAATCGTGGGATATCCGTGGAATGGAATATTAGTCCATAAAAAGGAGTGAAGCACTGATATATGCTGCAATGTGCAGAAATCTCAAAAACATTATTCTGAGTTAAAGAAGCCAGACACAAGAGGTCACATACTATTGATTCCATTTCTATGAAATATCCAGAATAGGTAAATCCATAGAAACAGAAAGTAGTTTATTCATTGCCAAGGGCTGGGGAAGCAGAGAATGGGGAGCAATTGCTTAAAGCATACAAGGTTTCCTTTCAGGGTGATGAAAGCCTTTGGGACCACATGGACGTGGTAGTTGCACAACGTTGTGAATGTGCTAAATGTGTCTGAATTGTTTGCTTTAAAGTGACTTTAATTTTTATGTTATAAATTTGAATTTCATTTCAAAAAAATAGGAAAGCCAAAAAGGTCATATGCTGCTTGTATCAATAGTTTGTTTCTCTTTATTGCTGAGCAGCATTCCATTATATAGATGTAATTACGGGGAAAGAGAGCAGATCAATGGTTGCTCACCAGGGGTTAATGTTGGGAGAAAGATGTCACTATAAAAAGGTAGGACAGGGGAGTTTTTCTGTGGTTCTGTATACTCATGGTGGAGAATATTTGTATATTAGATAAAATGTCATAGAACTAAATGCCAAAAAAAAGAGTGCACACAAAAACTAGTTATTTAGTTAGTAGTATCATCACAGTGCCAATTTCCTGATTTTGCCGGTTCTGGCTGCACAGTCACTTGAAGTCCTATCTCCAAGTGCTCCATCTCCACCCCGGCGTAGTAGCGTTCCATGAGCTGTTTTGTGAACTATATGTTTCTCTGCCTTAGATGTCAACGTTTTGCTCCAGAAACCTGGGGAATGATGTTACGATTCTCCTAATAAGGTTTGCATAAACTCTACACAGTCTTTGCCCGGCATAGATACTTCTAATGGATAGTCTCCTGGGTTCTGTGGCCTGAGTGTCAAGGAGGCTTGTAGTACCACATCCTGGACCTCCTGACCGCCTTAGTATTGTCTTGGGCATGAGTCAGAGCAGTATTTTCAAGTATGGAATGTGCTGCCTTGAGGACCCACAGCGTGTGCTGTCATCTTAGAGGTGAGAAGTAATATGTATTAATTTATCCTTAATTCAGAGGGGAAGTCACAGTACGCCAAAGACCCCTAAGCATTTCAGCAACATGGTCTTCCCTTTAATCTCTTCTCTGGCTGCCAACATACGTGCTACTTCTGTCCCAGGTAACACGATGCCATCAACAGAAGGATGCGCGTAATGTGCTGTGCAACATCCAGATGGTGCGGTCCTCTTTGAGCAGGAAAGTTAACAGAGCTCTGGAGACAGGCCATGATTGCATGCTGTTCTCTGTTCCAAGCGATTGGGAACTGCTTTTGATTTTCCTTTTTCAACAGGAATGGAACAGAACGCATTTCTCACATCAGTGGTCACACCCTCTGTACCTGAGGCCATGTTAATCTGCCCTAGGAAAGATGCCACAACTGGCATAGAAGCTGCAATTAGGGCTACTCCTTAGGTGAGTTGGGAATGAGTCCAGATTGGTGAATTAAGTGGAGAAATGATGGGGAACACCACCACTGAGTTCCTTCTGTTTTTAGGGTAGAACGAATTTCTACTATTCCCTTTGAGATGCAATATTATTTTTAATTTATAACCTGGCAGGAAGGTAAGAGGCAATTTCAAAGGCTTCTGCTTGGCCACCTCCACTAAGATAGCTTTCATTTCACAAGCCAGGAGCTAACATAGAGGTTCTGCCACCTACAAGGTGTATTTATTCCAATTATACACTCAGGGACCAAGAAATACTACTAGTTGTACCCATACCCAATGATGGTATTGTGTACCAATCTGGCCTCAGAACTCCACTTATTGTCTGTCCCCCCGCACACACCACCATCAGTTGGTGGGGGAGGGTTATTGATGACATTTTACATCCACAGGACCCTCTGTCCAACAGTTCTCAAAATGTGTGAGTATTCCCTTTTCTCCAAGGTGTGTTACCTACATAAATGGCCATAATCCCTTTTGGAGAAAGGCTGGGTGAATTATTGTTGTATACAGCTGCTATGGTGTTCAAGGTCCTTATGTAGGCACTAGGCCTCTCCATCAGTCAACGGACTCTGGGTCGGAAAAATGATTCAAGTCTAGAAACTGGGTGATGGATCATGGTTTCTATCATGAAGGTTTTTATCAGAAGGCTTCCCTCTGCCTTCTGGTCTGAATCAATTTATCCTTGATTTCTGAATTAATAAATACCCTTGCTAGCTGCCCATCTTTCTTGACCCTAGGGGTACTGAATTCTATTATTCACAGCTCTATTAGTAACAGAGACCCTGACTGACACTCTGCCCTTGATACTCATTAAATAATTGTTCCACTTTTCTCCTTTGGCTAAGCATTGTCACCTTCTATTCCTTAGGGATCCTATCATCCCATTAATAATAGTGGGTCTAGTTCTGTAAAAGCATATCTACCATCAGCTCTGGCTGTCAGAGGATGACCACCACTGAGCTCAGCAGTGCTGGTGTCCTTCTCACTGTTGCATATCTTATCAATTGGACCTTTATGGTCATATATCCATTCCAAAATACCACCTTCTCTGAGTCTTTGTTCCCTTCTCCCACCACCTGCCATGGAAGTTCTGGCACTGATACTTAACAGTGTGAGCCATTGCTTCATCAAGCTTCCAAGAGCTGTCTCATTAGCATGTTAGCACCCACTCTTCGAGGTGCTGCCAGGATGCTGAACCTTATGTCACGGTAGAATTCTCCCATATAAATAAATTCTCATTGTCTAGTCCTACATTCTGCACCTTGACTAAGCACCCTCAGGACCCTGTTCTGTACATGCTCTACTGGCATTTGCTAGCACCTGCTGCCTAATTCCCATAGCTCATACAGAATAGAGTTCTTTTCTCTCTTGGCAGACCCAGAACTTTTCCATCCAGGTTATGTTTTGATCTACTCTTGTTATTGGCCTATTGGCCAGGAAAAGAAGTATGTGTTAACCTGGGGTGGGAGGGGTGGAGGGGACAGGGAGAGCATATGCCATTTGGCAAGGTAAAATCCTCTATATCATCTTTGAGCAAATACAGAACACTAGTCATGGCTGGGAGGCTTTGGCTCCTTCTATAGAGCCAGAGGGTTTAGGACTAAAGATTTTTCCATTACATAATCCCAGATTTCCACATCCCAACTCTCAGAGCCCCACACTTCTCAGTCATGGCCTTGACCTTGACCAAGCAAGCCTGCTAGGGTTGAGAATTAAACTTTTCTGGAGCTCTATTTATCTTATAACTAAGTTCTGGGCCTGATACACAGATTTGTTTTCTGCCTTTTGGCTGCAGAAAATAAGAGCCTTTTTATATACTGCCAAAGGAGTCCTCTGGTTTTCACACTGAGCCTTTAATTGGTGATTAATAACCCTCAACCTTTTATTGCTTTTCTCCCATGCATCCATCATCTAAATCCATGATCCTTGTAATTACAATTTTCCCCATACTTCTCCAACAACTGAGAAGTTGCATATTGCACCAGCCAGTGCATTTCCTTCCTCTGGTGTCTCATCCCATTTCACCACTGATAAAGTTTCAGCAATTGCATTATTACTGCAGACCAGGGGTTCCCGTGTTCTACCTCTCATTAACAGAACGCTTATTGCCAGCCCCTTGCCAGGTGATCTAGCTCCAAATTCCATTTTAAAGTTTCTTTCTTCAGACCATTCCCGGCATTAAATGTCACAGGTCAGGTTATCTATGAAACAGACCACAAGACAAGGATTTTTATGAAAGAAATTCATTAGGTTATGCCCTTGAGATAAACACCCGTAGGGGAATGATGGGGGTAGGAATGGTAGTGGCAGAAGTTGAATCAATAATCCACTTGCTAAAGAGCCTCAGCAGATTCCACGGGGAGCTCTGGGGCTGGGGTTGCTCTTCAGAGTTGCCCTAACGGAAGGCAGAAGGTAGGTGTCATTGGATGTGAGCTGTCCACAGAGAGAGGTATGACCTCAGGTAAGATGTTTATCTGAGAGCAATTTCCAGAGAGAAATTCAGCTAAGGTTTGTCAGCAACTAACATTTCCAGAATCTGGATAAATTAATTCTTCAGTCCTAAAGCAGGTGGGTAGGACCTGGGAATAATACTCCATTTAAAAAGCAGAAGGCAGGAAAGTTGGGTTAGTTAAAATAAAAAATACAACAAATTACATGCCCTCCACAAGACACACGTTAACTATAAAGATACAGATAAGTTAGAAGTAAAAAAAGGTGGAAACAATACTCTGTAAAGACCGATCACAAGACAGTTGGAGCAGTAACAACTACATCACACAAACTAGACTTCAGAACAAGGGGTATTGCCGTCGGTAAAGAAGGACACTCCATAATGACACACGGCTAAATCCATCAAGAAGACATAACAATCCTAAGTGTATATGCACATAATAGAGATTCAAAATACAGAAAACAAAAACTGAGAGATGTGAAAACGGAAATAGACAAATCTACTGTTGTGGTTGGAAATTCCAACACTTTCCTCTCAGTCATTGATAGAACAAGCATACAGAAAACCAGTAAGAATGTAGAAGACGTGCAGAGCACTGTCAGTCAAGCTCATCTAGTTGATATTTATGGTCCATTCCACCTAACAGTGGCCAAACGCACATAATTGCAATTGTATCTGAAATATTCACGCACCTGGGAAGATGAAGACACAGGCAATAGTCTAGGTCCTCATCCTCCCCATTTTTCTCCAGAAATAATGGAGAACAACAATACATAGAAAATAAAAGTACACAAAAACCACACCCTCAGCATAACAGAAAATGCCCAAATTTCAAAATAGCTACATAAAAAAGGCAGGGGATGCTAAATTCTGGGGTTCGGTCTGATGCTCCTTCCGCACCCACGCTCAGCTTCGAGGCTTGGTGAGAAGCAAAGAGACCAATAAGCAGGGCAGGGGGAGAAAAGACGGGAGCCAGCTCTGGCCACGGTTGAGCCACAACCACTCCCAGAAAGACTTAGTCTACCCTGCATCTGGAACCACCGAAAAGTACCTGGGTTACCAAAAGGGGCTTCAAAGGATGCACAAATTGAAGGGACAGTCTTCAAAATAAATAACTTTCAGAGGAGGAGAGAAAATATAGAAAGGAAGGGAGACCGACATTGGCGACGGGGCGGTGAAGGGGAAGGAGCAAAGGGGAAATGCTAAGGTTCCGCAAGACAAAAGAAGACCACAAAATCAGAAGAAATACAACCCCGCTCCCCCACCAGACAGACACACACTAGAAAAATCCGCTCAAATACCTGAACTCTGCTTCCCTGACAGAAGCGCGCATTGTTGAAGCAGGAATCTTGTAAAACACTCCAATCCCGCAAAGATGAACAATAAAATTTTAACATATGCCCACGAGTTACTGCAAAACATCATCAAAGTTACATTCAGCACATATCAACTGAGATAAATGCCCCACCCCGCAAATAATCACGAAGCAGAAGAAAACTAAGACAACGCTCCAGGTGGAATCACATGTTCTCCAGCAAGCACTCGAGGACGTGAAAAAGAACCTTGACTAAGAAATCCAAAAACTGTGACCAGAAATGAACAAACAAACAAAAAACACCAGGAAGAAACGAAAAGAGAGTTTGTTGAATTTAGGAGAGAAATGAAAGAAAAGACAAAATTCTCTCAGACTTTAATAATAAATTACAAGGTGTAGACTCTAACGAGAATTTAATGAGAATCATCACTGAAGAAAATAATCAAAATAACTTAAAAATGAGGTTAAAAATTAAAGGAATCAGAAAAAAGTAGTGAAAATCAAAGACAGGCAAAGTAAGAAAAAAATTTATATTTTTGGGGTCCCCAAGGAAGCAAACAGAACAATAGGACTAATTTTTAAAACTATAACCCAAGAAATCTTTTCAGAAAAAGAAGATTGCTTCAATTTATACCTTGAAAAGACTTTTATCAGCTACCTGGGAACATTAACTCAGAATGATCGACTCTGAGACACATCCTCATGAAACTTCTAGATTTCAAAGATGGAGAAAAATTTCTGAAGGCCTTGAGCAAAAGATCAAATAATTTAAAAAGATAAAAGAGTTAGACAGCTGTCCAATTCTTCAAAAAGGAACATAAAGGAAGATAAAAATGAAGGAGCATTTAAAAAAGTATCAAGACTATTGGAAAACAGTTTTCAACATAGAAGATGTAAGGAAATTCTGTACCCATAAGCTCTTCTTGAAGAATTTATCAGAAAATTCGCTTCATATATCACAGTGACCAAATCTGGAACAATTTGAGGAAGCAAGAGAATAGTGATAGCAAAGAAGAAGGAGCCATAGAATAAAATAAATGTCTATAATCCCACATTAACATAAATTAATGGAGGAGAAAGGCCAGCTTTCTCTTATACTAGAATTCTAATTAATACACACAGAAGGAATGATGGAGAAGAAAATCACCATTAGACAAACACCACAGCAGAAATGGTTACCGTCAAGAGTGATGGATAGATGCTCAAATTAGTGGACAGAAAGTATGATGAAGAACTGGAGATTTGCATAGATTTAAGGCATCTCCCTACAAGATAGTCATTAATTAAAACAGGAAAAATAGTAACTTTACTGTCAGAAATCTGACAGAAAGTACATCCCCTGGGTGACCAAAGTTAACATCACCAATAAAAAGACATACTGAAGCCTCCTCATGTGAGGCACTGCGATTAAGAAAATAAGGACATTTGTATTGGCATCAAAAAATAAAATGCTTCGGAATAAATTTAGCAAAATACCTGCACAGCCTATACACTGAAAACCATATGGGTTTTTTTTTTTTGAGATAAATTTAAGAATACGCAAGTAATTGCAGAAATATACTGAGTCCCTGGATTGGAAGACTCAATATTGTTCAGATAGCAATTCTCCACAAAACTGATAAATGAATTCAATGCAATCCTATTCAAAATTCCCTCCAGCTAGTTTGTAAATTTGATAAGCTGATTTTAAATTTATATGAATATGCAAAGAACCCTAAATTGTCAAAACAATCTTGACAGGAAAAAACAGAGTTGGAGGAGTTACAGTAACAGATTTCAAGCCTTACTGTACAGCTACAGTAATCAAGATAGTGTAGTATTGTCATAAAGATAGACGTACAGATCAATGGAATAGAATAGGGACCAGAAAAAGAACCAAACCTAAATAGTAAACTAACTGTCAACGAAGCTGCCAAAGCAATTAAAGGGAGAAAAAAAGAGAACTTCAACATATAATGCTGAGCCAACTGGATATCCAAATGGAAAAGACTCAAGCTGAACTAGAAAGCTAAAACTATAAAATTTCTAGAGGAAAATATTGGAGAAATTCTTGTGATGCTAGAGGAGGTAAAGATTTTTTACGTAGGACCCAAAAGGCGCTGGAAGGTAAGCGTTGGTGGTTGGCTTTCCTTTCTGTGACTAAATGCCCAAGTTAAGCTTCGATTGCCCACACCCACTTCAAAGATGGCTATGTTGAATGAACACATGGCCAGCCACGTGTCCAAATAAAGAACCAGGCCATGTGCACAGGCACCCCTTAACCCAGCCTCCTTTGTTTTAGAAATTTTGATTGATTTCAATAATTGACCATTTGGACCGCTTGTTGTTTTCCTTTTCCCACACTTTAAATTCCTACTCATGTTTTAAATTCACCAATAAAGCATGAACCCAGAAACCATAGGCCCCCACTCTTGACCCCAATAAAAAGCAGAAACCCAGGCTCTCACTGGCTCCATTCTCCTCCCCCATCCTGTGACCTTGCTGTGTGGCCCCAGGTGTGCTGTGTAATATCCAGGTCCAATAAGTAATAAACCTTTTTTTTGAAGTTTCCTGATGGCTATTGCTGAGGGCATCTTGCAACCATGTTAAGAACCACAAGGGCTGGTCCAGCCACAACACTGGTTATCGATCAGCTGAGACTGGCACACCACAGGCACAAACTTCATAGAAAAGAAAAGAAAATTGATAAATTGGATTTCATCAACATTAGATACTTCTTCTCATTGAGAGACAGCTTTCAATATATGAAAAGGAAAGCTACAGAACGGAGAAAATTGCACATGTATCTGACAAAGGACTGGTCTCCAGAGCGTCCAAGAACATGTAAAGAACTCTTACAACTCAACAGAAAGAAGCAAAGCCGCCCAATTAGAAACAGTCAGTAGATCTCCAGGACTCACTCATCTTGCATAACCAAGACTTTGCACCCTTGACCAACATCTCCCCATTTCCTCCACCCCCAACCCCTAGGAACCAACATCCTCCTCTCTGTTTCTATGAGTTGGGCTCTTTCAGATTCCTCATGGAAGTGGAATCACGCAGTATTTGTTCTTCTGCGTTTGGCTTATTTCACTGAGCACAATGATCTCCAGCTTCAACTGTGTTGTAACAAATGGCAGGATTGCCTTCTTTTTTATGGTTGAATAATATTCCATTGTATATAAATTCCACATTGTCTCTAACCATTCATGTGTTGATGGACATTTAAGTTGCTTCTCTGTCTTGGCTATCGTGAGTAATGCTGCGGTGAGCATGGGGGTGCAGATAACTCTTCAAGATCCTGATTTCAATTCCTTTGGATAGATACCCAGGGTGGGACTGCTGGATGATATGGTAGTTCTATTTTTAATTTTAGTTAACAACACTGTATTGTATACTTAAAAATTCGTTTAAGTATTCTTATCACAAAAAGGAAAAAATACAGACGGCAGGGGGTAACTTTTGGAGGTAATGGATATGTTTATGGACTTGATTGTTGTGATGGTTTCACAGGTATACACTTACCTCCAAACTCATCAATTTGTACACATTAAATATGTACAGCTTTTTGTATGTCAATCACAACTCATTAAAGTGATTTTTTAAAAAGATCAAAATATTTATATAGACATTCACAAAAGATGTGTATATATAACATTATATATTATGTATCATGTATTACATATTTTGTATTATGTATTATTCATGGTCTAGTGGTTAAGTCCAGCGCTCTCACCATTGCAGCCTGGGTTCATTTCCCAGTCAGGGAACCACACCACCCGCCTGTACGCCATCGCACTGTGGTGGCTGTGTGTTGCCACTGTCGATGAAAATAAACCATAACCAATCTAGAAATGAAAATTTGGGTGAGTTTATTCTGAGCTGAAATCTGAGGACCATGGCCCCGGGCCTTTCTTCCCGAAGGAAGAAAGGGCACCAAAGAAGTGGGGTGCACAGAGTGGTTATATACCCCCAGAGAGGATGTTTCACATAGGATTGAAATGTCCCTTTTACAATAGTCGCGAGATTGCTCTGTCGGCACAGCGATTGATCAAACAGCAGGTAGGTCTGCTGTCTCAGTGAACACAGCAGGGTGGCCGGTCTGTTGTCTCCAGCTGGGTTGTCAAAGGTGAGTGCAGCAATCAGTTCCTAGCCTAAGGAAAGATGCTTATCCCTAAGGAAATGCCAATGTGGGGGGAAGTTGCACCTTTATCTCAAGGGCCTTTGTTCTGGCCATAGGAAATGTCTAAGCAGATATACAATGTATGCTCAATGGCCACAGTCAGGCCCTTTTGGAAAAAACAAAGTCAGGCCGAATTAGGTTTATACCAAATGGCTTCCTCATATACTCCAATATATCCTATTGCTTGCCATTTTTATTTGTCACCATGATGCTAAAAGCCATGCCCTTGGTATTTCAAATACCAGCAGGGTCACCCATAGTGGACAGTTTTCAAGGCGGCTTCCAGATTAAGACAGGTTAGGAAGAATGACCTGGCCCCCGACTTCTGAGAAAATTGGCCATGCAAACCCTCTGGATAGCAGCAGGGCATGTCTGATACAGCACTGGAAGGTGAGAGGATGGCGCAGAAACACTGGGCAGGGTTTTGCTTTCTGTAAACAGGGTCACTAGAAGTGGGAATCCACTCAATGGCACCAACAACAAATTATCTTTTAATTAAATTAACTTTTACATATGGGCAATAACCACATCAGGAGATGATGAACATTGTTAGACACCAGAAAATGAAAATTAAACCACTAGAGTAATCAAAATTTACAGGACTGACAGCACCAAGTGGTGACAAAGACTTGAGGCAACAGTGGAAATGTAAAATGATATGACTACTTTGGAAAACATTTCAACAGTTTTTTTGACAATTTCTTATAAATTTAAAGTGTATATTTACCATATCGCCCAGGAATTCCACCCCTGGGTACTTAACCCAGGAGAAGTGAAAGCATTTGTCCACATAAAGACTTGTGCTGTTGCTTTATGCATAATAACTGAAAACTAGCAAGAGCCGAATGTCCCTCGACAGGTGGAAGGGTGGACAGACCGTGTTACATCCACGCAATGGAATATGGAATTGCTGCTACTCATCAGGGAAAAGAAATGAACCCCTGATGTACATCACAAAATGATGACTCCTGACAACATTATGCTGAAGGAAAGTGCTAACACATACAAGTACTCAGCATACGGTTCAGTTTCTCTGAAATTCTAGAAGAGGTGTGACAGGACGCATATGAGCCTCTGCCGACTCTTAGAAGTTGGGAGAATTGACTGAGAACGGACATGAGGGGAATCTGGGGTGTTAAAAATATTCTATGTCATGGAAGTGGTGATGGTTACATGAATGCATATATTTGTCAAAACTCATTGAACTGTACACTTAAAATTAGTGCATTTTATTGGTATGTAAGCGCACCTCAATAATAGCGATTCTAAAAACCATGCTTCTGAGGCAAGTTCGAAGCACAGCATTGACTCTCATCCGTATAATTTGGTTGCGTGAGAACAATAAAATCTTGAAAAATTCTGCAACTCTGATTGATTTTTCTATTTTAAGTTACCTCAAAACTCAAAAAGGCAATGAAATTATTTTGAACATTTTCAAACTTGCTTGTGCTTGGAATTCCTTTTAGAGACCTAACATAGCAAATGGAGATCACCAGAAAGATCCAGTCACTGATGGCAAAGCTGCACCTCAGACCTGGGGTCCAGGGCCGGGTCTCCAATGCTGAGAGAGGGGAGGACGGCTTGTCCCAGAGGGTCAGGAAATCCGACAGGGACAAAGCTATTCCTCCTTGCTGTAACAGGGAGGGGACTGATCTTAGAGCTGGGGTGTAAGGTCTGAGCCAGCTGGACCACCATGATGGGGGGGTCGCTGAGAACCAGCTTCCCCCTGTGTCTGAGCCCCCCAGGGCTGCCTTAAAGCTCCTTTACCAACACTTCTAGACATCAGGGTGGAGCCAGGCCTCCATTTAGAGGAAAGATTTGCCTGCAGGGTCCAGCAGCCCCCTGCAAATGCATGATAATCAGCTCCTCTGGTCTCTGGTCCTGCTGACGCATTCTTCCCTCCCCACATCAGGGGGAGGATGATCCATTCTTCCTTACTGCTTTAGAAGGAACAGTGACAGGGCAGCCACTTCCCGGAGGTTCTGCTCACTCCGGGACCTCTGAGGTCATTTGCTGACACCTCCAACCTACTTTTATGACTTTTCCCGTGTCTTGTCTCCTTTTCCTTAACTCTTCACAAAATAGAGTTCTTAGATAATTGACTAGGCACTTCTGAGTCTGAACTTTCATTTTCAGACGGTTGCAAATTTGTTTCTTTTCTGATAAAAGTAAAAAATATGTATATATGCAGGTAAATTTTCTTCAAAGTAATACATTCTGATAGAGATTAATAAATTACAGACAAGTGAAAAGGAGGAAATAAAAATCACTTTTAATGCTCCACCTTGAAGAAATTGCTATTTCCATTTTCACGAAGGTGAGAAGGATGTAGTATGGGCTTAATTTGTTTGCTCTCTGGCTTATTTCAAGAAGGATTCAGGGCAGCTCACAGTGGACACTTCTGGACAGCAAAGGCCTTGCAGCCTTGATTTTCATCATATCGTCGGTGTGTGATGAAGTCCCTGAGCCTGGGAAGCTCTTAAGAAACCTTTTCTGAGTGTGTAGGTGAGCGAATGTCATTATAAGACTGAGCCTTTCCCTTCTGGACCTGCTGACCCCCTTCCAGAACCATGATGATACTTCGGCTGATGGGACATAGCCCAGAGGCAGGTTTTGTTTGGAAAGAGAAGGATAATGCATCGAGTGATTGATGGCTAGCTGGACCAGAGAATACTGTGATATGGTACTGTAGGAGTGTTTCATTGTCCACACTATCCCTGACCCCATGATCTAATAAGAAAAGCTCATATTTACTAATAATTTATACTGTGCTTGGCACTGCTTCAAATTATGTATATTAACTTACATCTTATAATCACTCCATAAAATGGGAGCAATTATTATCTCTAATTTATAAATGAGGAAACTGAAGATCAGAGAGGTTCAGTAACTTGCGTAAGATGCCACAGCCGAGCCAGATTTGAGCCCAGGCAGACTGGTTCCAGGGCTTGAACTCTTATCCACTGCATCATGAGGTATGGCCATCATGCTAGACAACTGTCATGACACTGCATAGGCAGGAGTCAGAAAGCCCACTGTCTTAAGTCAGATGTGTCAGGAGTTCCGTTGGCCGCTCTCTGCAGATAAGACTGTGTGAGTGGCAAACCCTGGGAGGCAGGCGTGCATGGCCAGCCATGCGCGGTGAGGCCAGCGGTGTGCAGTGAGTGGCTGAGGAGTCTTTCGACCTGTGGTACACCCGGGACACGCTGCTCTCCTAACTCACCATTGGTGGCCATTCAAGCTTCTTAGAATATGGTTTTCGATGAATGATTCTTAGTCATTTCATTTCAGAAGGACACCTCATTATACTGAACCCTCTCTTGACTCCTGAATCTGTTAAAACGTGACAGACCTGGATTTCACCACATACTGTGCAGGGTAGAGGCAGAAAGACACAGCCAAGTGGCTTGCTTTCTTCATTCAGCTCCTGACAAGGCGCCCAGTGTAGCCCTGAGATTGTTGGCGGTAGATAGAGAACAGGTGGATTTCATGGCCTTGGACAATACCCTCTAAACCAGGAGACAAATTGGACATAGCAAATAAGCCCCAAGGAAATATTTCCACAACCTCATGACCCATCTATGAAACTCCCCATGGCAAAATGCCAGAGAGTAACTCAGGGCAGACCTCCACCTGTAGTGCCCGTGACAGAGCAGCTACAGAGTCCCAGATTCATTCTTGGGTCATGTCTCTTGCACCATCCACCACCCAGCAGCAGATCAGTATTTACTAGAATGTCCTACACAATATGCAGAAGGCCCACGGATGTCCCCAGAATGCTAAAGAATTTACATTAGTGACAATGACCATATATCATACACCATCTACAGACTTTTCTGGGACGTGCTTGGTACCGCAGCTGGTGTTTAGATGCCTTAGCTCAGAGACACAGCAGTACATCCAAGGTTACTAAGCTGCCAAGTTTCGTAGCTGGATTTGGCTCTAGCTGTGCCTTAATCATGGTGGTGTTAAGGGGAGGGTGTTCAGTAGCCCAGGCCTAGAGAGACCACCACTGGCCTGCCCCACACCCCTCCACGTTCACTCTGCTCACCTCCTTTAGGAGCTGGATGCTTGTTATCAGCCCATCAGGTGAAGCTATGGATTTTCCTGGTGAATGACAATTGAAATGATGAACTTCACCTTACACCATTCCTTACTCTATACCAAGATCTGCCCCTTTATCCTATGTCCCAAGGGGCTTCTCAGTTATTCCGAGAAATACTGTCACTTGGAGAGAAAATGCTGGCATGCCAATACCAGCAGTGCTTATTGGGGTTGGGGAGGACTGAATATGTTTGCTGGCACTGACTCCCTAAATCCTAGCAGAGCACAGCATGTGCTCAAAAATCACAAGTTATAGCTCAGAGAAACACGTCTCCTCCCTGTGTTGGCCACACAAAGGATTTGAGATTGTTCTTACAAAAATGTGTGATAAACCAATATAATACAATAAAAAGTAATAATGCAGAACTGAAGGCCCATTGGCGGGGAGAAGCTGTGTTGAGTGGGCCATAGATTTGGCTATGGACTTGAAAAATCCTTGAGTGGTCATTCACGCCCTTCTGTAATATTTTCTCTCTATCTCAGTATGTACTTCACGGATGAGCCTATGGTTGCTCTGGTTCTTACTACATCCGGTGTTATTCCTCAACATGGACACGTTTGGGCCACTCTCTTGTATATGGAGCTTGCACTGAGCGCTGATTTTTGTGCAGAGTAGAGTATAGTGCTTCCTCCAGTTCCCCACTTAGCAGCAGTAAAGAAAACGTGGTCATTCTCATCATCATTGTCATCCGGCACCAAATTAATTCCCTGTCATGATCTCCTCACTCCATATGTGTAGATAGCTTGAGAAAATCAAGTTATCAGTGAGGCATGGTGTGAACAGATGATCATTGACTAATTGTGTTTATGTTCTGCCAGAGTCTTGATTGATTGATTGAAACAAAGAGTTTCTTGCTGGAGAACAAATAGTGTGAATGACACCGTGTCATTTAATAGTGTAAGATTTCGTGGGGGCACAAGACATACGCACATGGTTGATTAGTATTCAGAGTTGCTATTTCAAACAGGGGTCACGTTTAAACTCTGGTGAACAACAAATGATTCACTCTGGGAAACTCTCATGGAGCTGTAAATTGGCTCCATATTTTGGAGATTTTTCCTTCTCTTAGAAGTTTGCAAGAACATTCTGTGAGCTCAAGACTTTAGAATAGGATGGATTTGGATTACTTTGTACCCTTTATACTTAATAGTTCAGCAGTTCTTACCTACAGCCAACACTGTTAAGATATCATTTTGCTTCCAGTAGCCGTGCTGTTGCACTAGCAGTCTGCCTCGGCAGCGGACGAGCAGGAGTCAATTAACGATCAAGAACCAAATGAAAGGTTAACTTCACTGCCTCCCAGAGACGGTACACTATCAGCAGTTTCTTGATTGAATGTGTTTGGCTGGGTCCCCTGTCTACAGAATTTTAAAAAATGAACATGCAGTAACATATTATGTGTCTGGCATTGTGAAATGAGTTATATCATTAGCAATAATATATTATTTTTTCCTAATGATAAGAACAAACTATAATCATTTTTAAAAACGGAAAATGTAAAAGGAACAAATATAAAAATGAAAATCATCTACAACACTATAATTCTGGCAACTGAGACAACAGTCTTTAACCATCCTGATGTAAGTTCCTTGAGTCTTTCTTCCCTGTGCAGGCTACATAGACGCACACCTGTGCACACAATTTACCCAAATAAAGACTTACTGTGCATTCTATTTTATAACGTACTTAGTGATTTAATAAATAATAACTATTTTTCTGTCAGTCAGTATTTTTTCTACCTTAAACGTTTTAAGGAATGCATAGAATTCTATCTTTGGAGCTATTCTAAATTATTGAATCAATAACATGTGGTTAAATATTTAGATTGTTTTCAATTTTAGATTGATCTTAGTTGTACAATTATAAGCACCTACTCACTGAGTAGCACCCTGGTATATATCTACACACAAACCTGATTATTTCTTTAGATGCAATTGTTAAAAGTAGAATTGCTGTGTTAAAGAAAAAGCACTTTTTGTTTTTTATTGCATATTGCAAGACTTCTTTCCAAAAGGCTGAACTCATTTACACTCAAGCCAGCAGTGCCATTTCCTCAAGCCGTCTCTAAGGCTAGTGATATAGCATTTACTATACTTTTAGTGACAAATTGTAAAATATTTTTATATCTTAATGTTAGTTTAATTTCTATTTTTAAATTACCAGTGATATGACTTTTACTTCTAATGCGTATTCCATTTGCTTCCCCTCTTTTGGAGGGAGCTTTCCTAAAAAGTATTGTACATGTATTAGTTACCTATTTCTGCATAATAAGCTACCACAGGCTTAGCGACTTAAAACAACACACATTTATTATCTCACAGTTTCTGCGGCTCAGGAATCTGGAATGGCTTCGCTGGGGCCTCCACTTCAGAGTCTCTCATAAGGCTGCGCTAAAGGTGTCAGCCAGGGCTCAGGTCTCTTTTAATGGCTCACCTGGGAAAGGATGAGCTTCTGACTCATTTATGTGGTTTTTGGCAGGATCCAGTTCCTTTCAGGCTGCTACATGAAGGGCCTCAGTTCCTACTTGACTGTTGGCCAGAGGCCACCCTCAGTTCTTTGTCATGTGGGCCTTCTCCACACAGCAACTTGCTTTATCAAAGCCAGCAAGGGGGAGAGTCTACTCACAAGATGGAAGTTAGACTTTTTCTAATCTAATCACAAGAGTTACATCCCTCAACATTGAGTTATCCTATTAGTTGGGAGGAAGTTATTCTGGGGTAAGAGATTGCCTACAGCCATGGAAACCAGAAGCAGAGATCATCAGGGAGTATCATAGAAGTTACCTTTCATAATATATCACCCTGATTTCTTGCAGGTATCTACAAAAACATAATTGACCATTAACTGATGACTCATATCTCTATGTCTCAGCTTCCTAACCTGCAAAATAGGGATAAAAATAATAATCAACTCATGGAGTTGTTGTGAAGATTAAATGAAGTAATTTAAAAATGCTTAGAACAATCTCTGGCACATAGCAAGCACCACATCAGTATTTGCAGTTATTTTTATCTTCATCGTCATCACCATAGTCATCGTCATCATCATTATAACCATCATCATCGTCATCACCATGCTCATCACATCATCTTCACTGTCACCATCAGCAGCAACAGCAGCATATGATTATCATTATCACCACCATCATCATCACCATCCTCATCACCTCATCATCATTATCATCATCACCTCCTCCTCCTCCTCATCATCCACGCTGTACCATAATGCCCTCAAGGCCAAAACTTTTTGGATGGTTGTTAACTTTTTCAGAAATACTTGTTGAATGTATGAAATAATTAGTGAATAAGTGGATGAAAACAAAAGTCATTGTCATCCGGGATCGTTAAGTCAATCTAATGTTTGCATTTTCTAGTCTTTCTGGGTCTTCTCTACCTTTAGTTATTTGTCCCTTGTCACCCCCTAATAGTTTTCTTGCCTGTAGTAGTGATTTCCCTTCCTTCTCTGGGAGACCATCACCCGACCAACTAACAGACAATCAAAACTCGATTATGCAATAATTACAAGGCATTTATTAATTATTAAATTTGGCACATTTGCTGAATAAGAAATTAAATTTTGTCTCGTTTCCTGTTGCTATAGATTGTTTGGAAAAGAACCAGGAGTAACTCCTCTCCGTACCCTCCTTCCTCTACTCTCAGGGAGCACCCAGGCCTCTCTTCCCAAGGTCTAAACTATCCTTGCTCCTTAGGAGGGCTGACTGGTGTGTTGGGGGTGGGTGGGTGTGTATTTCAGAACTCCATAAAAGAAGCTACCAAGAGCCTTCACAAATAACACCTGAGGGGCCTTTTAGTGGCAACTTCAGAATATCTACATAAGAGCGGTTTAAGGGGTGAGTAAATCTTGCTGAAAGGGGAGTAAGATTTTGTCCTGACGCTGCCTTTCTCTAGCAGGTGCATTATTTAGCAGGTGCACTGGCCTGTTGAGAAGGCTGCTGGAAGCTTCGGGGAGGCTAAAGGCTCCTTCAGGCCCTGCCGAAGTGTCTCCATTTTACAGGCACGGACTTTTACAGTCACAAAGGATTCACAACATGACCAAGATCACACCACTGGGTTGTAGCTCAGGGGTTTCAGGCAGATCTTTTGCTTTCCAGGAAATAACATCTGAATACTGCAAGTAGCCACTGGGATGGCGGAAAGAGAAGATGCAGCATCTTTGAAGTTTTGCTATTTTATTCTAAATAGATCCAGTAAGAAATTTTACAGTCAAGGATTCTCAAGTTTTCTGTTGTCATAGAAAGAACTGCAATTTAAGAACCCTGAATTTTAGTTTTGACATTAACTGATTCTGTGGCAAAAAATTAATTATCTGCCTGATATCCAATTTTCCCTCTTTCTTATTAACAAAACCCTCCTTTCTGAGTTATTGTTAGTTTTTCATTTGTTTGTTGTGTTGTGTGTGGGGAGTGTGTGTGTGTGTGTGTCCCCTTATAATTTACCTTTCTGAATAAATTTAATTCTTAGCATAATAAAACCTCAATTAGATTCTACTAGTTATATTGTGTGATAATTTGAATAGAGGCTGAACTAAAGATTAATTCGAATTTTTTTAACGAGAAAAAAAAGTATTCCCCAAATAAATCAATACTGTAAATAAGGCAATTTATCTCTGTTTGGGAGAACAAACTGTTCTCAGTTACTATAGAAAATCTATTTACGTAAAAATTAATTAATGTACTAATTAAAAATCATTGTTACCCATTTCAATAATTGTTGCTCGTTGGCAAAGTTTTGCTAGAGGTTCTCCACTTAATGTCAGAGTGGAGCTGGAAGTACTAAAACCTCATGGCTTTTGAAGTCTTACGGAATTCAGACCATATTACCCCGTTTATCCAAATCAATGAAGTTTGCTCGTAGTTAATTTATACCTCTCCCAGACACAGAAGCAGAAAGAATAAATGCCATTCCCTTTTTCTTAAATTATTAACATTTCAGGGTTTTTATCTCCTGTAGGTTATGACACCCCAAGGGTCTCTTGGAAAACGGCTTGAGGGTAAGAGACCAATAGTTACACTAAAAAGATAATGGAAGCCCTGGCTTCTTAGGATAAACGATTTTCTTTCTCTTTTTCCACTGCAGCCAGCAGGAAGGAAAAGCTGATGGGAATACTGAAATGCCAAGGAGGGCCCGTGAGTAGAGGGAGTTTCTTCTCAGACCTGGGAGTCCATTGGAACAACCAAATCCGGAGATTTCTCCGTCGTTCATAAGCTAGTCTCTTGGTCGTGCATGACTCTGGGCATATCCCCCAAGTCTTCAATTTGCCTGAAAGGCACCTCGTAAATGTGGGTTATTTTTTGCTTTAAACTCTAGTAGCTGAATAGACTGCATTCAATAGAAGCTGGTGGGGAGAGAGTGGGGAGGGAGGTGGAAATTCGTTTGATCTGTCTGCATGTTCTCCAGAGGCCTCATCTGCTCTGGTCCTCGGCCCCTTCACACATGTGCTGCCACAGAAGTTCCACTATAAAAAATCCTAAGGACAGTGGACAGCAGAGCTGGAAATGCTGCTTCCCCTTTAAACTTGTGTCTTGGATCTCTTGGGGAATAAGTCTTAAAGTCAAGCATTTGTCTCAGTTTCTGTTTGTTTCTCTTGCCCATGTCCTAAAGCTGCCTGCTACACCTTTCCTCACCCTGCTGACTTTGCTGAGGTTGGTCAGTCCGTCCTGAAGGTCACATGTAGGTTTGACCCTTGTTATCACCACTTCTTTCAACCCATTCTTCCCTTTTGGTGACTGGTGTGTTTTCCCCTTGTCACAAGTCACTCAGGTCTGCCCATCCCATCTCCTACGTCAGCATCTTCCACCCCTTACCCAAAATGTGCAGTTCTGAGGCAAATTTAACAAATTCTTACTAAGATATTAATGGCCGACGAGGCTTTATCTACCTTTCCCAGACAGCTCACTTATATTCTAACAGGGCCCTCCAGTGCTGCAATGGATGGCTAATGATGACATTTTAGGCAGACTGGGTAGATGCTTTTCAGCGTGAGAGTGGATGGGGATATTTCTTTGCTCTTCAATACTCACCTGCTAGATGACCATCTACACTTTCTCTGCTTATTACCAGTATTGATATGAGAGTAAAACGAGTTCAGAGCTGACGGATGTTGGGGAATAGGGGCTTTGCAAACCATTTCATCCCACCTTCCCATTCTTGAAATGAGTAAATTGGGAAGGGCGGGGGTGGGACTTACTAGCATCCATAAGCAGACAACCCTGTGAGGACAATGGTCCCCTGTCCTTTAGCTCTCTGCTCTTGCCTGTCTTGTGACCTGTCTGCCTGGGCAGAGAAGGTACTAGGGTCATTCTGTTTTAATTTCTTTCTGCTGTATCAGAAAAGTCTTTAAACCAAGGGTGGCCCTTGAATATTCAGAAATCTAGGTATAACCCACTCTTTCAGGCCCCATTTATATCTCTGTTCCTCTCACGCACGGTTTCTAATTACTCCACGCTTCGGTGAACTGTACGTCTCTGGAGCATCTCTGAAATGCTAGTCGCATAAGAAACAACTTGAGAACTATAAAGTGTTCGACTAGTTGCTAGTCTGTCTTGTGACTTAAATCGGAAGCTTCCTAAGGGCGGAGAGCTTGACTATCTGTACCCTCCCCAGGGCTGAGCTCAGGGCCGGGTCACCACGCTGCATTCCAGACAGCGCCTCCTAAGGGTCATGATGCTCTCACATGAACAGACGTGCTCTCTACCTTCATTTTAAGTTTCAGCATAGGCTGACTTGAGTTCTCATTCTTCTCCTGGTTCCTGGGCGCTACTCAGAAGCGAAGTGAGGACCCTTTCGGAACTGCTGCAGAAAGATCATCTGCAGAGGAGCTGATTTCTTCAAGAGAGATCCAAATGGCCTTTTGAGAGGGGGGAAAAAGAGGAGGCAAAAGAATCTCTTCCTCCAGCTCAATTTAGATGCCTCGGGAGGCATGTGGAAGTATTGTGAGCTATTTCAATTCCAGGAAGCAGGCTTAAAAAGCTAAATAAATAATTGACCATTTTAAATTATTTAAACCACTGGTTCTTAACCTCTTCTGAATACTAGGCCCCTTTGAGAATTTGATGAACGCTAGAGACCCTATCTTGGAATACATGAATATAGATATATAAACTTTTGCAAATACATTCAGGAGACTCAATGGCCCACTGAATGACCCTCACAGGCCCCCGGCCTTGATGGCATCAGACACAGGCTCATTTTCACCCTTGACAGCATTCCCAGCATCAGCTTTGGAATTGAGCCACGCAAACCGACGGCCAGAGCCAAGGCATAAATAGATACTCTCACTCAAAGCCTCATGGCCCGTTTCTCATGTGAAAATGTTATTGTTCTTTTGCGGAGAGGAGGGCTGGAGGAAGTGGCCGGCATTTTTTAGGCATTAAATTCCCATATGGAAACCTGAACAGGGCCCCCATTTCTCTCAAGGGCTATAGCAAATCCAATAAAACAAATTTAAGCCAACCTGGGACACATTTGTGTGTGTTCATGCATGGACAGGATTTCCCTCCCCTGGAGAATCTGGCTCCATATAGACAGTGAGATTTCCACCTCAAAATCCTCTATTACCCTCTCCCCCTGCATATTTCTGCTTTCCAGTTCACAAAGGAATAAGGGTCTATGTTTTCACTATGGGGAATGAGAGGGGCCTGGAAAATGAGGTCAAGGACGTCATTGGAATGAGGATTGGGAGGGAGACAGGGAATCCTTTGTGTCAAGTAAATGATCTTCCAACTCGATGGAAGCCTTTAGGGGAAAATGAGGGCGATGCCACTTCAGGAACTAGGATGTCTAATGCTACGGCAAGAGCTGCCACCCCAGCAGGAGCAGGACAAACCCCTTCTCATTTCTAAAGGCTTTTTCAGTTGCAAGTGGAACTTGGATGGAACTTGGTTCTTTAACGAATGCATTGTGTAATCTCAGCAGAGCTGAAAGCCCCCCTGTGAAAATGGACCTTTTTCTGAAACCCTAACTTTTAAAGATGTATTGCTGAGATTTAGGAAGCTCTGGGATGCCACTGTGAGGGGCTAACACTGAAACTCCATCACTCAGAGCGCTAAAGATAGGCTTTCTTTCATTCCATAAGTGCAGTTCAAGATTGCTCAGCTCAAGATTGCTAGGGAAAGTCCCGGGTATAGCTGAGCTGCTTGTGTGCGTGGCGGTGGTAGTGGGGAGGGGTGGTAGTCCTTATGCATCAAGGGCCAGAGTAAAATGATGGCCAAGTGACGATGTGGACTGCTACTAGCAGTAGGGAAAAAGAAAATGAAAAGAGCAAAAAGAGAATGAACAGGCGTTAAAGGGCTGAAGTCACAGCCCTTGGGCTTCATTGTTGAAAGGATGCCCTTCAGTTCACCCACCTGCTTATCCACTGAAGAAATATTTATTGATCACCTGTTTTGTCCAGGTCACACTGATCTGCACTTGGATTGGGGTCTTAAACAGGAGAGAAGAGATTTACCATTTCATGGAGACCACATTCTAGCAGGGGAGAAAGATATTAAGCAGCAAATTGTGTAATTAATCTTTTCCTTTAGAGGTTCTGAATTCTCTCCTCCACAAAAGCAATGAGAAAACTGGCAAAAAGTGTCAGCATCAAATTTTCTAGAACTCTAGAAATTAACCAAAGGTTTGCAGCAATCCCGGGAGCTTTTGCTCAAGAACAACAGCGGAATCTCAGGAAAATCAGCAAGCTTGGTGGCATTTTAACTTACTCTATTACAATTCTCCTTTCTGCAGCTCTGTGGTCACCTAGAAAACCAACAGCTCTCATCACGGTGAGAACGAGCAGCAGCTGCCAGAGTGGGCAGAACAGGGCTGAAGCCCCCTTGCAGCTGCGCTCCCAGAGAATCCTCATTATCTGATGCACAGAGCTGTTTTCTGGGCGACAGCCCTCGGATGGCTGCTTCAATTCCACCTGACTCAGTGCTTGCCTGCCAGCGCGCAAAGCCTTTTTCCAGGGGCATTTGCCGAAAACACTTAGAGGCCATTGTTGACCTACCCAAGTGAGGCTGGATAGGTAGATAATAGGGAGATAATAGCTGAGTAAACAATAGGCTAGCCAAAAAATTTAAAAGGAAAATCTGGAGAATGAGCTGTCCAGAGAGGCATTAGAAAGCTCCGACATAGGCTTGGGAATCTGGAAGCAGACGAGCACGAGTGTGAACACGCCAAGGATTGTGAGCGTGCTCAGGAAAGACCTTAGAAGCCCTAAACTCTTAGTCCTGGCTGACCATGAGGCTCTCAAGACCATCCTTTTTCATTTCTCTGCATGCCTCATGATTTCTTGTTGAAAATGGAATCTTTTCAATAATTGAGCACAGCAACTCTGGGAATCAGATCCCTCCAATCCGCAGGGCTCCTTGTCATTGCTGCTTGCAGGTGTTTTATTGTTTGTCTGCTTAGTGACTTTTCAGTGAAGTCTGTCTTCTTTTCCATGTATAGACACTGGAGTCTCTGTCCGGGTAGCTTATTGGTCATCCAATGATTGGACAGAGATTTCCTTAAATGCTCAGAACCAGGAAGCCTTCCAGGCTCCGCTGAGTGTCTGTGCGTGCTGGGGCACAACTTGAACACTCAGCCAGGCAGCTGGCAACTCTGCCTTCGCCTTCGCTTCCCGCAGACAGAAGCCAGACACAAAGACCACATTTTTGTGAATCAATTTATACGCATTACCCATAATAGGCAAGTCCATAGAGATAGATAGCAGATTAGTGGTTGTGAGGCACTGTGGGGAGGATGGAATGGGGATGAATGCTAAGGGGTATGGGATTTCTTTTCATGGTGATGAAAATTTTCTGAAATTAAATAATAGTAATCATGAATATACTAATATACTTATGAATATAGTAAAAACCACTGAATTGTACACCTTTAAAGGGTGAATTTTATGGTTTTAAAGTTACATTTCAATTTTTAAAAGGCTATATAGGGTAATCTAGATTTGGTCAATGGATGTCTGCTTTTGCCCAAGATGGTTTAATAGAGATTGGATTTACCAAGCTACCTGCGAAACTGAAAAACAAGGAAACATCCGTGAGGCAATGGCTTTGAGGCTGGACATCAGGCGGTGGTGGTCCATGAGGCAATGGCTTTGAGGCTGGATATCAGGCAGTGGTGGTCCGTGAGGCAATGGCTTTGAGGCTGGACATCAGGCGCTGGTGGTCCATGAGGCAATGGCTTTGAGGCTGGACATCAGGAAGTGGTGGTCCACGAGACAACAGCTTTGGGGCACTGGACATCAGGCAGTGGAGAAGAGTCCACTGAGGATGGGAAACAAGACGAGTCTGATAATTGCCCTAGCTCCTTCCCCTGAGAGAGTCACCTGGCCACAGTGCAGGAAGCAGGTAGTAGGCATAGACTGGCAAACTCCCCACATTGAGGAGAGGGAGCTAAGAGTGCGGGGAGACCCAGGAGCTCACAGTTTGCATGGTAGACTACCAGAATGATAGAGCTGCACAGAGAGAGAAATCCAGACATCTACAGGGGACTCCCTTCAAATAGTCAGCACAGAACCAACCAGCACACGCATAGGAGGAAGCTCCAATGGCTGGGACTAGAAACCATGCAAACGACTAGTGGTGACAGTGCCCTGTGCCCACACAGGACCTCGACTAGTGCCTGTTCCCACCACCCAGGCTGGAAATCTTCGCGATTTCTCAGGTATTGGGTACAGACCCCAGGATGGTGTTTTCCACAGTGTGGAATAATTAGCCCTACACTCATGCCCAACAAACTTTCAAAACAAGACCAAAATTTTCAAAAGAAAAAGGTCACACTGCTTCCAAGAAACTTAATTTCGTTCTGAGGGAGGAGAGGAAGCTTAAAAATAGGTATAAGAATAAAAAATTATTCAGCTTCCAACAAGCTAAAATTCACAAAGTCTGGCATGCAATCAAAGATTAATAAGCAGAAAAAGAAGCAGAAAAAGCACAGCCCATTATAAGGACAATAATCAATCAATTGAAACTAACCCAAAAAAGACATTATTGTTAGAATTAGCAGAAAGAGACATTAAAATCATTTTCATAACTGTATTCCAACCATTCAAAAGCTAAATAGAGCCACAGAAGTTATTTTTAAAAAAAAACACAAATTTCTAGAGATGGAAACTACAATATCTGAAATGAAAAGTGTGTGGAATGGCTTGACAGCAGATTAGGCATTGCAGAAAAGATTGGAGACATTAATATACAGCGATAGAAACCATCCAAAATGAACCAGAGAGAAAGAAAAGACTAAAAGAGAAAAGTCCATAAAGCACCAGTGAACCGTGGGAAAACTTCCTACAGCCTAATCTACGCGAACTCAGAGCCTGAAGAAGGAGGGGGCGGGTAGCAGAAAAAGACGTGAGGAGCAACGACGGAAACCTTCCTAATGGTGAACGGTTGGTTGGCTCAGGCAACGCAGGGCGCGGCGCAGCCTGGCGGCCCCGGGTTTCCTCCGGCCAGACACCTGTGCGCAGGGGTTCCTTCCCTGTGCTGGTGGTTGGTTTTCTCACCTCTCGATTGCTATTTTATAGGAGTTTCACCCTCGAGTTTATCAGGAAGATGCCTGAGCATCTTACTAGGAATCCTTTTCCCTGTGCTGAGTCTCTCCGGCGTCTGCCCCACCAGTCTGGTCTGGTCTTGCGGCGCTGGGCAGAGGGACGCCACTCCTCCGAGTGTTCGGATCGGCTGCAGATATCCCAGTCTCTCTAGCGCCGCGTCCTCTTCCTTTCTCTCTACTTCCTCTGTAGGACACTCAGGGAGTGGAGGGCCCAGCTGTAGGTGAGCGTTGTCCCTTCCTCTCTCCAGGCGCCCTCTCTGCCTCCTCCAGATTTTACAGCACGGTGCCAGCCAGGTGTCCCTGAGCACCATCCAGCTAGGCTTCGCTTATGGCACAGACAGCCCGGGGGGCTTCCTCCGTCGGAGCCGCTCCCCTAGCCCGCTCCCCATCGCACCTTATTGTAACAGATTTGTTCCTGTGGAACCGGCTCTGAAACCTTGGTTTCCACAGGGTGATGACAGCACCAGATCCACAACAGTCCAGCTCCCACTCTGGCTGTGGTCCTTTCCGCTTGGGATGTGGCAGCTCCCGCCCTGAGCAATTGATTAATATTAATTAAATAATTACTTAAGCACAGCTATGACATGTTAGAAGAAGCACGGGATGTGGGCAGAGCTAATAACAGAGGGTTCTGACCTGGTCTGAGGGTCACAAACGTTTCCCTGGGAGGGGATATTGATGATAAAACACTTAGGATTATCAGAATAAGTAAATGAAAGTGGGATTAGAAAAGGGGAAATTTTAGGGAGAGGAAATCGAAGAGTGAGAAGCTTGGTTTTTCTGAGGAACTGAAGGATGAAAAATAAAAGGGGTGATAAGGCGAGGTCAGATTTTGCAGGCCCCTCTAAGCCAGACTAGAATGCTTGCATTTTGTCCTAAGAACAATGGGATAAAGCTTTGAAAATTTTGATAAGGGGAACAAAATGATTTGGCCCGAATGTGATAGGATAACCAGAGAACGGATTCGAGGTCGGTAGGACCATTTGGGAGACGGCGGCAGGATTCCGCATGGTTTGGACTGGACTGGTGGCAATGGAAAAACAAAGGAGGACGGATATTGAAGCTAGTTAGGTACCATCCACAGTGTGGTCCCACGTGCTCTTTCATCCTCACAATCGGGAATCCAATCCAACAACCCCACAACATCCCTGTGCAGTGACAGAGGAGGACACATGAGATGTGAGCGGAGTGCAGACACGAGGAGTGGCTTACAAAAAGGAAAATATTTCCAGACCTTTCTGTCTGTTTCGAATTACCAAAACACGAGAAAAATTGAAGAAACCAAAGACCTTTATGATCAAGTGTCAAGGTGAGGGGCGCAGACCACAAGTTCTGCGAGATTTGACCTTTATCGCTTGTGAGGTTTCCTCGAAGAAGTTAGACTCGAGCTTGGCCCTTGAAGGAGAGAAGTATTTAGATCATCCTAATGATGTCAAGCCCACAGAATTCAGTATTTTATAGGACGCCTGCCATCATCCAGTCCCAGGCAATCAGCACAGACAGAAGAGATTCTCATTAAAACAAACATAATTTCTCACCCATGAAGGGTGACTCAACTGTGGAGGCGGTGAGAAAGGAGCTTAATGAAGCTGTAAGTGTTTAAAGATTCATGAAATAACCATTTCCTCTTCCCCCTTCACGCATGAGCTCTTCTTTGGCTCCCTCACCCGGTGTACATGTGATGGCCAGGCCCCAGTCAGGGTCCAGAAATCACAGTTGGGTAGGTCTGCACCCCTCCGGCTCCCCGGGTTTTGGTGTGGGAATTTGGAAGTCCCTTCTGGGGCATGACACTTCTTCTCACATAAGCATCAAACAGTAAAGATACTTAGTTTCCTTTTTTTTTTCTCCCCGTGTAAAATCTCTACATAGAACTGGAGAGTTTTAAATTAAGCTCTCACTTTAAGGGGTCCACTCACCTAACTGTGTTTCAGAATATGTGGTCAGTACCGATAACCCCAAACATCTGTGAGGGTCACTTTATGAGTCAATTTGACTGGGCCATCAGGTGCCTAGATATTTGGTCAAACGTTATTCTGAATGTGTCTGTGAGGGTGTTTCTGGATTAGGTCAACATTTATCAGTAGACTGAGTAAAGCAGGTTGCCCTCCCTGATGTGGGTGGGCCTCATCCAATCGGTTGAGGGCTAGAATAGAACAAAAATGCTGACACACACAAGTACGAAAGAATTCCTCCTGCCTGGCTGTCTTTGAACAGAAGCACCAGCTTTTTCCTGCAGCTCTTCCTGGGTCGCAAGCCTCCGCACCCTCGAGCTGGAGCTACAGCATCGGCTCTCCTGGGTCTCCAGTTTTCAGACTCGCCCTGCAGATCTTGGGACTTGTCAGCCTCCAGAATCCCATAGGCCAATTCCTTCTAACAACAAATCTCTTTCCCTATATACACCCATGCTATTGGTCCTGTTTCTGTGGAAAACTCTGACTAATACAGCATCCTATCTTCATCTTCCAGGGACTGCATGCACTAACTTCCAAAGAGCCAGAAATAGTATCCGTCAGCTTTTCTCTTCATCCTGTTGGTCTTAAGGGAGGTGTGCTACTTGATAGCACAGGCTGACCCTCAACAATCCCTCCAATTCTGCACTCCCTTCTTGTGTTAGTGTGCGGTCCCCCTTCCACCTCCCATACTCCCCACACTACCTCTTGGCAACTCCAAAACCAACCACGTAAACCAAAGCCAGCGGTGTCTCCTCTCAGCTGATGCTCCCTAATAACGACTCTGGAATGTCTAAGGATGCATTTTCCTCTCCATTCCTTTGCATTACATATTAAAAAAAAAATACTTTTAATTTGTCCCCAGATCACAAAACCAAGGCAGCTTCGTGCTGGCCCCAGAGTGAGACCAGCCCTGGCTTTAGTGAAGCAGCCTGATCAAGGGCATGGCTAAGACCCTTACCATCTATGGCTTGAGGCAGGAAAGTAGAACCCAGGGTGGAGTTCTTCTATTTGAATTGCTCTCTTGCTTCTTTCCTTTTTAAATTATTCTCCTGGAGAGTTTTCGGAGCTGGAGTAGTCTGTATCCTCTGAGAAGCAAGGATTTTATTAGGGGAAGTGTGTGTGAGAGAAAAGGGGGACTCATTCTCATGGCTGCCACAGAACTATGAAAAATTCATTTATGAGTGATTATTGTATAGACTTAGTACCTTGCTGGAACTGAAAGCATCTGGAGAAATTCACAGACCTGTCTGTTAAGCATCTCACTCTTCATACCCAACCTTGGCTTCATTTATACTTGAGTCATGCTATTTTCCTCATCCTTTCTTGAAGATGCTATCTATGCTCATTTTCATGACTGCCTTCTCTTGTGCTGAGGGTTCCACCTTGCCTTGAATTACCTTCTTCTCCATCTTTTCCACATTGATTGCCTTGGCACCTTTGTTGAAAATCCGTTGGCTGTATATATGTGGATCTATTTCTGGTCTGTTCTGTTTCCTTGATCCATATGTCTGTCCTTAATACCAATTCCATATGGTCTCGATAGTATAGCTTCAAAGTAAATTTATAAATCAAATAGTGTTCTCCAACTTTCTTCTTCTTCTTCAAAATTATTCTGGCTATTCTAACTGTTTTTATTTCCAAATAAATTTTAGAAAGATCTTGCCAGTTTCTACAAATAAGCCTGCTGGGGTTTGGGGCGGAATTGCCTTGTATCTATAGATCGGTTTGGGTCGAACTGGCGTCTTAACAGTGTTGAATCTGTCACTTCATGAATAGTGTATTTCTCTTCATTTATTTGGGTCTGCTTTAATATTTCTCAGCAGTGTTTTGTAATTTGGATTGTACAGCTATTGCAAATACTTTGTTACATTTATCTCTAGTTATTTCACATTTTTAATGCTATTATAAATATACAATAGCATTTAAATGCTATTGTAAATATTGGAAATGTTGTTATTATAAAAATACAATTGATTCTTGAATATTGACATTGCACTCTACAACCTTACTAAAATTATTCCTTACTTCTAGGAGTATTCTGTAACTTCCTGAGTATTTTGTACAGGAATGATCATGTCATCTGCAAAGCAGGATGATTTTACTTCTGGGGCCAGCCCCGTGGCTGAGTAGTTAAGTTTGTGCGCTTCGCTTCAGCGGCCCAGGGTTTCGCTGGTTCGAATCCTGGGCGTGGACATGGCACCGCTCGTCAGGCCATGCTGAGGTGGCATCCCACATGCCACGACTAGAAGGACCCACAACTAAAAAATACACAACTATGTACCGGGGGGCTTTGGGAAAAAAGGAAAAAAAAAGGAAAAGATGATTTTACTTCTTCCCATTAGCCTGTATGACTTTTATTTCTTTAGCTGCCTTAAAGAAAAATCTGTGTAGATAAAAGACTCATTATTCAATGCTTAAACTTGGAAATATTAGGTGAATTGCTCCAAGATAAACTACTGGTTGACCGTGGCCCCGGCCAGGCCTTCATAAGGTCCCGTTTGTGTGGATGCTGCAGGTCCCAGTAACAGAGGGTGGCGATACAGCCGCACCATGACCTCATTGCAGCTGTTAGGTTGTTTGAGGTGCTCTTAGGCTGCACTGAACCTTTTTCACCACTCCTACCAATATATACAAGGAAAATAGAGCTGAATGACTGGTATTAAGAAGCCAACCTTCTGCGTAAATCAGGTTTTATTTTCACATCAGTGCGGCAGCTGGGACATTATTGACTTTTATAAAATGGGTGGGAGCAGTTGGACAACTTGATTGGTCAATGATAGCACTAAGCTTAGTGTGTAAATCTTTATGAGCATACGGGTAGAAACTCATTAGTCACGTTGCCCTCCTTCAAACTGTCTCCCATAAAAAAGTCTCCACAGGGACTTGGCGAAAAGCTGGAACACTATTCCTTTAACTTTTTCATCCCCTTTAATTCAATGTAAATATATGACAGGCTGTCAGATCCCTCTTGGAAAAAGAGGTTTCATGGCAATTGCAACTTCAGGAAAAATAAAGCACTGAATTTCAAACCTTACTGTCACCATCTCTTTGAAGACAAAAGCAGGAAAAGAATTGATGTTAGGCCAAATTGAAAACCTCTAGCTTCGAGTATGGATCAGAAATGAAATAATAGTTTGTTAAGAAGTTAATCTCTGAGCAAAAATATCTTTTCTTGTATTTATTCAAAATGATATGGAACTAGAGTTGCATTGGCTGCTGGGGTGAATGGAGTGGCTACTAAAAAGCAGAAGGCACAGCCCTCTTAAGAGGCTCACATTTTCTATAAAGTTATAGTGCTCTCATGGAAACATTACAAAAACAATGCAAGAGGATATACAATGGATTGTTAGCTGATGTGGCAAATACAATAAATTAAATAAAATTGAGAGAATTGAGAGATGATTGAAAATCCATTTGAAGAACCCTAACTTCCTGGAACTGAGTGTTAGACTAGACCTTGCTTATAAGGCAGTAGAATTTTGGTCGGTGTGGAGAGGAGGAGCCTGAGATTTCATAGGTAGGCAAAGCGAAAATGACAGGAACCAAACTCTATCCCTGACAAGCCAGGTAAATTGGGAAAATTAACATTCTAAGTCTCAGTTTCTCCTCCTGACAAATAAATGGAGGGAACAACGCAAGCAGTGAAGTGGTGTATCAGTCCGGACAGGCTAAGAATCCTGCGGGAAAAAAAAATCAAACTGCTCACTAGGTTAAAAGGCAGTTTTAGTCTTCATTCATGCTATATGTCCGTGGTGGGTCAGGAGGGGAGACAACTCATCGTAGTCACTTGGGAAGCCACGTTAATGGAGCAGCTACCACCTTGGTCACTTTTATCTTCAGGCTACACAGACAGGAGAATCTTGGAGGAGAATTTCATATCAGTGATTAAATGTTTCAGCCTGTACTCAAATGTTTCAGTGATGTAATCATGACTCATTGACCAAGACTTGTCACACCTACCACAATGGGGCCAGGAGTAGAATCCTACCATATGACTGGAATTTGGGAAAATAAAAACCATTTTGACAATATTAGTGTTTGCCACAGATAGATTCTGTGAGGATTGAGTAAAATAGCATATTTCAAGGGCTTAACGCAATGCCTGAACCATACTGAGTCCTCAGTAAACATTAGCTTTTCTAGTTATTAAGGAGCGAGCCTGTGAAGTTTTTGGCAAATACTAAACCAGATGCTGTCTAATAACTATTTTACCATATTATTTTGAATCTGTGCAACTGAAGTAGAATTATCTCTGTGTTCCAAGTGAGGACACAGACTGAGAGCGCTGGAGCAATTTCCCTCACAGGGCATAGCTCTTAAGAGGCTAAGTATGGACTGGGACCCAGGTAAGTTGGACTCCAAACGCTGTTTTCACCATGCAGTGTTGCCTTTGTAGAAGACCCTTTTCAATACTGTCATTTGTGTGGAATGTAAGTGTTCTGGAGCTCTACAAGTGCATTCACTTCATGTAAAAATAGTATTTCAACATGTACGTACTAAATATATGTTCTATGTTCCTAGACATTCTGACAGTTCTGGGGATTAAGAGATAAGAGATCTCTACCTACAGGTTATCTAAATATCAACAGGGAAGATAAATAGGTAAACAGACACTTGCAACACTACGTGCTAGGTCCTCTGTCAGAAGATGCTATCGAATGCAATGGAAACACAGGGGAGGAAGAGTTGGCTGGAGTGCAGCTGTGTCAGGGACGCTTCCGAAGCTAGGAGCTATGTGGGCTGAGTCTGCAGTCTTGTAGGAGGCAGTTGGGTAGAAAGGACATGGGTTGGAGGCACACATTCCAGGCTGAGGAAGCCGTGTGTGTAAACACGGTAACTTAGGAAGCACAGTGTGAACCAGGACATCACATGGGTGCTCATGGCTGCAGTATAGAGTGGGAGCATTGATAGGGGAAGGGCAAGAATTAAACCAACATAGGTAGACGTTGACTAGATCTCGAAGGGCTTTCTATGCTGTGCTGAGAGTTCGGGACTCTACTCTGAAGACAATGAGGATGCCTTAAATGATTGCCACCAGGAAGCTGACATGATTAGACTGGCATTTTAGAAAAGATCATCGTAGCAAAAGAGGAGAATTTGGATTAGAAGGGATCGGACCTGGATACAATGAAATGAGCTAGGAGGCTTTTTAAATTAATCTTGGCAAGAGCTGGTTAAGGGTTGAACTAAAGTGCAGAAGAAAAGATGGAATAAAGGGAATGTATGTGAAAGCATACAGGGAAGCTCTGGAGCTGGGCTAGCTGTTAAGAGATGCTCCAAATTGAGGCAAGCTGGCCAGGTCTTTGTACCCCTACGTGGACCAGTCATTGGATTAGGCTGTCCCCATGGAGGCAGAGTCACCTGGGGGCAGGCAGCTTCCTTTGATCAAGGACAATTGCAGAGATTTTAACTACTTCACTCTGCAAATAATACTCTTGGCAGCTGAAGGGGTGAGGTGGAGGGACTAGGATCTGGGGAGCACAACGCAGCATCCACTACAGCCATGGAATATTCTAGGTCTTGTTTTATGTGCATTTACATGCAGTAGTTCATTTAATCCTAAGAGCAATCCTATGAGGTAGGTACTATTATTATAACTATTTTACAGATGAAGACCCTGAAGCACTGGCAGCTTAAATAACTTGCTCGAGGTTGCAAAGGTGGGATGAAGAAGAATCAGTTCTCACAGCCAGGACCCCGGGTGCCAAGGCCTACATTTTCCCCTCCATTCTGTCCTGAGACCGAGGTGGCAGCTCTCCCCTTTGGTCGTCTCTATGAAGTTGGAGCAGTAAAGCCACAACGCATGTGACAGTCCTGCAGCAGCTCTCCTGTCGCTTACTGCGAATCTGCTCCCTTGGATATTGTGCATCCTTTCCAAGTTTTGTACTTGACTCTTCACAGCAAATCTTATGACATTTTCAAATATTTAGTTAATAATGAGTTTGTCATTATAAAAACTTTTCTTCTGAAGAAAATAGTTGGGTAATAAAATAACTTAAAATGAAACATTAACAATTTGAAATTAGAGGTAGATGTGGAAATGTGAACTTTCTAGACATTGAGGTGGGTTGTTAATAGATCCCAGGCATTTTAAAAGGTGGAGGCCACACCCACCAGAATGGTTAAAATAAAAAGTCTGACGATACTAAATGCTGATGAGACTATAGACAATTAAAATTCTTCAACACTGTCGGTGGGTTTGGTACAATCCCTTTGAAAAAGTCTGGTATTTTCTTATAAATTTAAATATACTCTTGCCTAACAACACAGAACCTCTTAGGTATTTCCCCAAGAGAAATGAAAACATTTATCTACTCAAAGAGTTGTAAAAAATCCAAGCCTGGAAACAGCCCAAGTGGCCATCAGTAGGAGAATGGACGAACAAACCGAGCTGTAGTCCCATGATGGAATAGTACTTAAGAATAAAGAGGAATAGATGGCTGACACGCTAACACGATGGAAGAATCCCAGAAACACAGTGCTGAGTGAAGAAAGCCTTCCACAAATAAGAACATGTCGTATGATTTCGTTTATGTGAAGTTGCAGAACAGATGAAACTAATCTCTGGTGAAAAAAATAAAAATATTGGTTGTGTCAGGTAGAAGGGGCAGATATTGACTGGGAGGGACAGGAAGGAACTTTATAGGATGACAATAATGTTCTGTATCTTGATAGTAATATTCTACATCATTTAAGTGCACGTATTTTTGAAAACAGAGAATGTACTATTACTATTTATACATGTTATTATATGTACATTTTGCCTCAGTGGGAAAAATAAATCTTGAATTCTAGTTAGTAATATGCACATTGCAGTATTTGGGGGGGGTTGTACTGATGTTGACGGTTTATTGTAAAACGCATCAATTAAAAGATGAGTTGATGAATGGACAGAGGAATGATTAGATAAACATGTGGTAAGATGAGTATAATAATGGTAGAATCTAGGTTATGGGTAGAATCTAGGTTATGGGTAAATGGATATTCCATGTATAATTCTTTCAACTTTATTGTATGATATTTTCATGATGAAATATTGGAGAAAAGGAATGAAGACACCAATGGCTTAGTTGCCCGATATACAATTTTCTAAGACATTTTCTGGGTGAAATGTTGTCCCGGGAAAGCCCCCAGTGCCATTCTTTAATAATCTGGGTATGACAACAATACCAAGCACGCCCCGAGTACCTTCTAGGTGCTGGGCTTCAGTCTGGTATGTAGTCCATGATGTTATAGGATGAATGGGGCACGAGTCCCGGCCTTCAGTGGCTTGCAGTCTAGCATATCAATAATAACAATTAAGTGTCATAGTTTCTCTAATAGAGGTATGCACAGGGTGCTATGGTAACAAGGAAATGGCATTGTAACCAAACTAATGAAGTTTACTTTGGGGCTAAGTTTTGAAGAATAAAGACAAATTAGACCTATAGGAAAGTGGGCAGGAGGTGATTCGGAGGAAACGTCATTCCAGAGGAACAACAGGATGTGAGGAAGCGTGTACCGCGTAACCATAAAACATTGAAAGTGCTGGAACATAAGAAGAGCTGGGGCGAGTGCTGAGAGATGGGATTTGAAAGGTAGGGAGTGACCATATTGATAAGGACTCACAGATAGACAATGAGATTTGCATTTCAGGAAGATGTAGTTTGATAAATGTTGGGAAAGATCATATATAAACTACCTCCAGCTTGAAGGCTGCCAAATATTCAGTACGGCAAGGTAGAGCATCTCTTTCTTTAATAACCAGACAAGGAACTTCTTCTATATGGGAAGAGGAAAGTTTTAAAAAGCAAATGAATGCTTCCCACACATGAACTTTATCTTTGTGAATTTCAAGGGAGTGAGTTGGTTATACCATAGACGTAAGATATTATTTTGAAAAATGTATGATGGTTCATAGATAGAGAATCATTGCTTCAAAGAAGAGAAATATTAGCCTGAGAAATATCAGTGAATTGAAGTTGTATTTCTGAAGTCTTACATATCCGAACCCGTAGCTTGAAGAAGAGATATTCGCTGCGTTTCCTCTGTCAGATTTGCAGAGTGGAGCAATTGGATGTTTTATTTGAATAAACATTGTGGTAATGCATAGATGATCAATTTTAAACAAATCAGAGACAGAGAAAACACTCAACACTAAGATTATAGGGAAACTCTTTTTTCTCCATATATTCTAGTTTTGAATATCAAGGTTCATATCAAGAGAGGCTATGAAATCATGTTTTATTTTTGTTTTGTTTTTGTTGTTGCTGGTACTACAGAAGCCCTAAACTACCAGTAAATAGGCTTCCATTTGATAGAATGTCCCATAAACTAGAGTTTATTGTATTTGGAAAACATGAATAAAATCACTACAAATAAGTTTTATGTTGTATAATTTAAATATCTTTTTAATGTTTCTGAGAAAGCATGAAGTAATTTTAGATACATTCTGCCCCTCCCTGCCACAATGCCTTCACTTCTTTAGTGCGAGAACAGAAAACATTCTGAAAAATATATGAGCAGATGTGGCTTTCTGTGTATTTAAAAGGAAATTGCTCAATCCATCAAGATAGTCTCCCTAGGAGAATCACCTGGAAGGAACAGCCCATGTCTTGTGCTTTTGGGAGAAGCCAGCCTGGTTTTGTAGATCGACACTTATTTTCTAAGTTGTCTCTTTGGAAGGAGTTTTGACCATTCTTCTTTGGGGACGTGTGATGGCTTTCCAGCTTGTAAGCTTCTCACCCTTGATCCTACACCTTGTGCTCTTTCCTCCACTTGTCCACTCATCTCAAAATGTAATCTCGCCAGTGCAAAAAGGTTTGCTTGCAGTCTTTTTCCAAATTCTCTTCCTTTCTCTTCTCTGAAGCTTTCTTACCTGTACCTCACTGCCACTTCAGAAGTGAAACTCTGCCATGAACGTGACCTTAAGGTGACCTACTAGTAATTTCCCTTTTCCGCACTCCATCTAGATGGTACAAACCTCCATTGTGAAATGAAACCTCCAAATGAAAATGCCAAGTAGACTAAGGTCTGGGGCATTTTATGCTCTTGATATCATTCTATTTGCCACCTTCTGAAAATCTCAAATGAATGCAATATTCCTCCTAAAATGTGGACTTGAGAACGTGAACCCCAATATCCATATGAGATATCAACATAAAAATATCTACCAAAACATTACAAGATGGACTTGGAATATCTTGTGAGGTCAAAAAGTAAGAAAGTGAAAAAAAAGATAAGAGCTTGTCAAAAGGTCACAGAAACAGACTTGAAAGAGCTACCAATGATGACACTATAAAGAAAATAAACACTGATAGTATTCAATTATAACCAAAAGTATAAAATAAACATTCATGAGTCCGTACTGACATAAATAAATGATGGAATAAATAAATAAACAAAGAAGAAAGGAAAACTCTTCCTTATAGAAGAATTCCAATTGACAAGGAAGAAAGGAGGGACATACCGCCATTAGAACACAAGAGTGACAACGGCCGCCTGCAGGATCCCCTGATGAATGCTAAAATTAGTGAGCAGAAGTTTAGGGTGAAATAGGATATTTGCAGTTTCAAATTATCTCCCCCAAATGCTTATTAGTTGCAAAGGGAAATACAATACCTTTCCAGTGGAGTAACCTGGCAGATAACCCATTACTAAGTGATCACCTTGGTTACTTACTTAGTAATAAGATATGCCAACATCATACAGCCCTAATATGTTGCATATATTAAGCCCATCACAGTAATGGCCCCTTTGTGACACTTCCCCCCAAAAACTATAACCTCCATCTAATGATGAAAAAAAGAATCACACAAACCCAAATTCAGGGACATTATTTGTAGTACATGACCACTATTCTTAAAAGTGTCAAGGCTATGAAAGAAAAGCAGAGGATCTGTCAAATGGGAGACAATTATGGGGACATAAGAACTAGCTGCTGTAAGATCCTGGATTGGATCCTGGATTAGAATAAACACATTAGTGAAAAAGCTGATAAAATGGAACAAAGTCCCTAGTTTAGTTAGTAACATACCATTGTTAACTTCCTAGTTTGACAATTGTATCATGGCTATCGGAGATGCTGACACCAGGCGTGCTGTGTGAAGAGTGTACGGGAACTTGTACTATCTTTGAAACTTCTCTACTAGTTTAAGAATTATTTCAAAATAAAAAGCCAAAAGAAATTTTAGTGGTCTGCCTAAGATTAGGGTGCCGTTTTAACATTCATGTTACACGGATGGGTCAGGTTGGGCTTAGAATTAGGCACCTCAGCTAGGTGTTTGTCACAGGAACTAGGACTACTGATTCTATTTTTGTGCAGTTGATTTTTTGAATTTAAGTGCAAAAGCTTTAATTAATCTTTATTTTAAAAATCACTATTGATTTAATCCACTATTTAAATTAAATGAACTCTTTCTAAGTTCTTAGTCTATCACCCAATCTGTTTATTATTACTTCTAGGATGTAAGGTTATGGAAATTTCAAACTATACAACTGAATTTTTATATTATAAATATTATAAATAACTGTATATTATTTATAACAATGTAATATATTATTTATGTTACATATTCTAAATATCACATTTAGATTTTAAGACACAGTACTTTCAAGTAGTTGCTTTTAAAAGACAGCACAGGGGCTGGCCACATGGCCGAGTGGTTAAGTTTGCACTCTGCGCTTTGGTGGCCTGGGGTTCACAGGTTCGCATCCCAGGCACAGACCTACACACTTCTCATCAAGCCATGCTGTGGTGGCGTCCCACATAGAAGAACTAGAATAACTTACAACTAGGATATCTAACTATGTACTGAGGCTTTGGAAAAAAAAAGAGGAAGATTGGCAATAGATGTTAGTTCAGGGCCAATCTTCCTCCCCAAAAAGTATACCTTTAAAAAAATAAAAGCACATTAATTTGTCAGCCATTGCATCTATGGCACACTTTGCAATTTACAGTGTTTTCACATAAATTGTGGCATATTCATAATTGCAAGCAAACTGCTGAGTCACATTCTTTACAACGCAGACTATGATATTGTGAGTGGCGTGACGTAAGCTGTGCCATAGGATGAGCCACTCGTTCACTGTGTTGATGCGATGTGGTGACGGGCCTCCCGAGCGCACCTCCTCAGATCAGTGCCTGTGCTTGCCCCCCGGGAAAGCCCTGGGCAGCAGCATGACCACGCAGGAGTTTCTACTTCTGACTGCACAGAGAGAGAGTAAACCTCCTAATTATTGAAACATCGTACTACAGAGCAGAGATTTTGAAGGAGCCTTAAAGTGGGGTCCAAATTCCCAATCAAAGAAAAACAAAAAGAGTCTCCTGGCCGGGATTGCTAACGGGCAGTCACTTCTGTCAGAACGTCTCCACTCATGGACGGCTCTCTGCTCCGCAGGGAGTCCAGGCCACTTTAAGACGTCTACCCACTGACCCAGAATATGCCTTCCTGTTAATATTGTCCATTGGTTTTCATTTTCCTTTCTGGACTTCTATAGTGTGTTTAATTCCTATTCCATGTTCAGCCTCTAAAGAGATGAAGACAGCTAACATTTTTTCCCTCATTTCCATATATTTCTTTGCTAGATGAAATATCTCAAGATTCTTCATCTACATGCTCTGTGGTATGGATTCCAGACTTCTAAACCATGCCACCTTCGCCTCTAAAAACCCAATGTATGCAGTGCTTTCCACAAAATATGGCAGTTGGAAACAAATCTCAAATTCTATCTATATTCTTATGGGTAATGTGGTCGCCCAAGACCGAAATGTATTTATATTTATGGTAACCAAGTCACATTATTGGGTCAGACTGAGCTTGTGATCAGCTTTATTTCCAAGATCTTTTTCATATGAACCAAGTCTTTCCCGTTCTATACCAACACATTAACCGTACCGTGCCTCCTCTGCCCAGGCTTCTCTGCTCATGAACGCTTTCAAGGAGCTCATCCTGGGCCTGCTGACCAGCCCAACCAGGTAGCATGAGCTTTCGTTCCGAAGGGCTATCTCAGGAGGGCCCCCCCGCGTCCCTGGACCTTGGGCAGGCAGAGCTCAGCCTGGCTTCCTGAGCAAACTAGAAAAGAGTCCTGTTTCCCAATCTGGTCCACACTTAGGCGTAAGCAGTGCTCCTTCGGGACCCAGGTTACCGCGTCTCCTACAACAGTTTCTGGTTCTACTCCTTCCTCCCTCGTTAAGTTAGAAGGCCCTTGCTCTGTGGGTCCCTTTGATATATTGTTTCCCACGCTCTGTGTCTCTGGCCTGTCAGCTCTCTGCTACCCTCTCTCCGTTTATCTTCAAGGTGCTCCTCCTGAAGCCACTCTCTTGGTCCAAACTAAATAAAAAAGCAAACATATAGCAGAGCCTCCACGCATATCATTTCATGCATGTCTAGAAGGGTGACTGTCCAGAAGGGTCACCCCCCACGATCTTACAAACAACGTCCCTCTGGACCCCAACGCAGACTCAGGATATTTGGGCATCCCGGGATGTCCCAGCAGGATGGTCGTTCTTTGGTCATTTATATGTTAAACCTGCCTTTTCCAGCCCAGAAATGTGATACCTGAAATGTAATCACCTAAAGTCCAGCTCAGTCCAAATCGTAGGTCAGCCTCTATGGCCAAGGAAAACAGGGAGGACCATAGGAGCTTCAGTCCCACCAGAAAATACAAAGTCAGTCAATGCTGCTGCTTTCGAAGACTTCTGATTCATGATGCCTTTGATGAATCCTGGGCACGCTTAACTCACTAATCTCCCTTAATCCATGCGACTGGACTTCTGCTTTGCTGTCTTAATTATAGGGGAGTCTCTGCACCCATCCCTCCCCATCCCTCACCCAGAGCAGAAGCCAGGATGTGGGCTCGGCGCTCAGACGCCCTGCTCAGCTCCCGCCTGTTCTCTTCCCAGGATGTTGAGTCTGTGTTCTCAGGCAGTGTTTCCAGCTTCCAGAGATGCACGACTCAAAGTGAAAGGCGGCTCTAGACCCGGCCGCCTACTCCTCCTGCAGGCAGAGCCGCTTCTCACACTCACTTCTTCCACACGCTTCTGCCTTTGAATTGGAAGCATCTGCTCCCTGACGCCTGCCTCTGCACGGTTCAGTGACCAGGGAAGATTCACAGGCTGGGCCTATGAATGACCTCCCAGTAAGCGCCAGGTGCCTGCTGCCTCCTCCAAGAGCCCTGTCAGGTCTCTGCCTCCCCCTCCAGCCTGCTCCGAGTGACAGCAAAATGTTCACGGCAGCCAGAGGGCGGGGCAGGTGTGGACACGGGCAGGCTCTCAGGGAGGGCTGGGGGGTTCACTACATGGCTGCGAGGCTGCGTCCTCCTACCCCACGGGCCATGGTGACAGCTCACTTCCCCCTCTTGCTTTTTGTACCCATCACAGGACAGGTCTCTGGTAGACCGCCCAGTGGCCAAAGTCTGGAGACAGCTCTGCAAAACGCTGGGCCTAGAATACAGTAGTTGCTTAATAAACGCTTGTGGATGGTTGTCTGTACAATGATCAAAAACCCATGTTTAAAAATTATTTTGGGGATCAGAAATTCAAGTGCTTTGTCAATTCAAAATTCCTACTATTCTTGGGAATTAAAGGGAATTGAGAAATATCAAGGTGCAGAGGTGCAGAGACGCAGTGCACTGTTTTCTGTTTCAGATTCTCATTGGCAGCGAGAGATCCAGCTCTGTTCTTCACACCCTCCTCCCGTCTCCCCACTTTCCCCGGTAGTGGCTTCCCTCAGCTGGTGCTGTTAACTAAGATGTAATTTATTCCAACTAAGGTGCTAATGGGTGCTTAATGGACACGTTACCCTTTCTGGAAAACCATCGAATTTCCTGTGACTTTTATGCCCTACATCCAAGGAAGGGCTAATGTCCGTGTTAGTCACTGATGCACAGCCTTGCTCTTAATTTTCCACTCCAAGGTATTTGCTTTCGAAAAAGGAACTTTTAATACGAAAGAGACCTAAAGAAGAGCTATGGGCCTGGGCTCTGGTCGTGAGGATGGCAAGTCCAGCTGGACTCCCATAAATTACACTTTGTATATTTGTAAGGTGCACCGTGTTTTACGCAGCGGCGATGTCCCTTACTTCTAATAGCTTTGTGGCGAGCCATACATTTAAAAAGCAATGTGTCAGTGTAGGGGATTATTTCTAAGAATATCCTTAGAATATTTCTAAGATCGTCTGAATTTTTCTCCGGTGAACAGAAGAGAGAAACAGAAAGGACTGCTCAGTTCCACATCACTTGGAATCTTGGATCTTGGTGATCCCTCAGCTCCTTGGGCTTGGGAACAGTTTCCAGGCCCTGTCTCAGAGTCATTTTAATGTCCCTCAAGCCAGAGAGCATCTCCACTTGAGCCCAGGGCTATAGGCAGTTGGGAGAGCAGGTGGGAAGAACAGAAGAGACAGAACTGTCTGAACTGTTTGCAGTATTCAAGGATCCCCAGAAGAAGGAAGAGAGGGGGAAACTGGGACCGTGTCCGAGATCTACCTCAAGGCCCCGTCCAAACATGGAGAATGAGGAAATCATGGAGTCCTCGCTCAGAAGCATCCACTCCTCACTCCCTTCCCTACCAGAGCTCGTGGGCCCCACATTCCCTCAGGAATCGGCTGTGTTCTAAACTTTATCTGGGAAACTAATAATGCCCCCAAAATGTTCAAGAGCGATCATCGCTCGGAGTGCCTATCTTTCCTGCTGACACTAATCTCCTTTTCTGTCTTATTTATTTTTGTTTTAATCCAGTGGTTTCAGTGATTTAGGTCAAACATTCACATCAGAATCACCTGAAAGGCTTGTTTAACAGATTTCTTGACTCCACTCCCAGAGTTTCTGATTCTTGGGTGATGTCCAAAAATTTGTATTTCTAACAAGTTTTGGGGTGATGCTGATGTTGCCAGTTCAGGTGCCACACTTTTTTTTTTTTCTCACTGAGAAAGATTTGCCCTGAGCTAACACCTGCTACAACCTTCCTCTTTTTGCATGTGAGCTGCCGCCATAGCTTGGCCACTGACAGACAAGTGGTGTAGGTCCACACCCAGGGAAGGAAGAAAGGGCACCAAAGAAGTGGGGTGCACAGAGTGGTTATATACCCCCAAGGGGATGTTTCACATATGATTGAAATGTCCCTTTCACAATAGTCGCGAGACTGCTCTGTCGGCACAGCGATTGATGGACACAGCAGGTAGGTCTGCTGTTTCGGTGGACACAGCAGGGTGGCAGGTCCGTTGTCTTGAGCTGGGTGGTCCAAGGTGAGCTGGGTGGTCAAAGGTGAGCACAACAATCAGTTCCTAGCCTAGGGAAAGATGCTTATCCTTAAGGAAATGCCAATGTGGGGGGAAGTTGCATCTTTTTCTTAAGGTCTTTTGTTTTTGCCATAGTAAATGTTTAAAGCAGATATACAATGCGTGCTCACTGGCATGTCAGGCCCTTTTGGATAAACAAAGTCAAGCCAAATTAGGTTTACACGAAATGGCTTCCTCATATACTGCAATGTATCCTATTGCTTGCCATTTCTACTTGTCACTGCTATAGGCTGGGCACTTGTCCAAAACCAACGCATGGTTCTCCCATAAAAAACATCCAGACGGAAAGTGAGGGATCCTGGCTCCGCCATTGTTTCTCTGGGCCTTGAACAAACTTCACACTGGCTGCCCTGCCCTCCGTGGGCCCGGGGCCCTCAGGCAGGGCTCCAATGCACATCTTCCCTCCAGAGGGGACAGCACCAAGGTAAGGGCCTACATGGCAGGAACCAGTGGTCACCTCCCCTCTTTGAGACAGTTGTGAAAGCTAAGGGTCAAAACGCACCAGGAGCCTGATGTAGTAGTGCTCTCATTGCCATCACTGTCCTCTGGGAAGCCCCCGATATGGTACACCTGTGGTATTTAAACGGAGACAATGAAACGGCAGGACAAAGGGCAAGACAGAATGTGGGCTGTCAGGGGCGACGGTGCTGCCTTTTCTCTGTATTCTCACCAGCGGATTAAATATCTAAGATAAAGAGTGAGAGCAATGCAACAGAGATGAGGTCTTCCTCTTCCGAGAGGAGGTCTGCGTGTGTGTGAACATGTGGGTATGTGAGTGTGTGTGTGAGCATGTGGGTATTTGCATGAGGGTGCTCACAGGCATGCACAAATGGGCTGGTAGAGAAGCTGAGTATTTGTGAGGAGTGTTCTAGAAAGATAGAACAGCACCAGCCAAAACCCTGTCATAAAGGATGAGCCTGAGGAATTGAAAGGAAGGGGTGCTGATGGAGTGCGGAGAACATGGGCACATGAAGGCAGAATCTGAACCCTTGAATATGTGTCTCTATGCTCTGAAGAGCGTCTCTGTTCTTACTAGATACATTGAAAGAGAAAAGTCATTGTCCTTCTGCCCATTCTTCATCTTCTCAGTTTTTGAAAGTTGACATTATTAATCTGGGCATGAGGCAGCGGTTCTCAAAGGGTGGTGTGGGAATCCCTGGGTTCCTCAGGACCCTGATTCACGAAGGTCTATGAAGTCATCATCTTTTCCGTAAAAATATTATGATGCCATTGGTCTTTTTTGCTCTTGTCTCATGAGAACACTGTCGAAAGTTCACTAACATGATTTCAGTTTCCACATTGCAACTAACCTTTAAGAAATTACCATTTGTCCCTTTTTGGTGTAATAGCAAGGAAAAACAACCACACTTTTCTTAGAAACTTATTAAAATAGTCCCCCTTCTCTAATTTTATAACTGTATGAGGCCAGGTTTTCTTCATATTCTTCAACCAAAGCAATGTATTGCAAGAGATTGACTGCAGAAGCACATTTGAGAATCTGGCTATCTTCTATTAAGCCAGATATTAAAGGTATTTGCAAAAATATAAAACAACACCCCTCTTCTTACTATTTTGTTCTGGAAAATATTATTTTTCATAAGATAATTTGTTTATATTGATATGAAATGGCTTTATTATTGCTATTTTAAATGAATCAATAAACATTTGTAAGTATGCTAATTTTAATTCTAATATAGTAAATGGCAATCAAGGTAATTCATGTAAGCAAAAGGTCTTTGTTGTCCTCAATAATTTGTAAGAGTGTAAAGGGGTCATGAGACCCAAAAGTTTCAGAACCACTGACGTAAAGAGAAACACAAAGCCACATTGTTCCCCTCTGGACCTCAATAGAGTAGGAGCCACCCATGTCACAGGACCCGGGATGCGTTGGTAGAGTTTCCACTGGACCACCTTCCGGATGAGCCTGTTGCTTTGAACCCACAGCCTTTGATCACCCATGAGATTATAATGACTTCTCTCGTTAAAATACACATTGCCCTCGGTCAGCGGCATGGCACATCCTTCATCGTTTTTGCTTTTTTCACCTCAGGATAGATTCTTGTATAAAACCTATCCTAACACGAAAATTACCTGGGAGGCCCTCTTTATAGCAAGATGGAGAGAGATTCAAATGGTCTCTCCACAACGTTGGCTGGGGAGATGGACGCCGGGAAGATCAGCGCAGGGGGAGCATCTCGCTGGCCTTTATGTCTCATGATGGCATTGGCTGCTGCCAGGGCTCCAGGATCAAATCCATCATGCCCAGTTAGATTTGAATTTCAACACACAGCAAACGTTTTATTTTTTGCGTGTTTAAACATTGTGTGAGCCATACTTACACAAAAACATGATTTGTTGTTTTTCTGAAACTCAGTTTTAACTGGGTGTCCTGTATTTGTATTTGCTAAATCTGACACCTTAGCTGTTTGAGAATAGACATTTTACAGCTCAACAAACAATTTTTGCTTTATTCATTGCTTTTCAGAGTACCACTTCCATTTAGTGCTTCATTCCTCATAAGAAAATACAGAAACAAATTTACTTTCAAGAGATTGTGCAAAAGCACGTTTTTGTAAGCAGATGCAAACTTTTTGGAATTTTTTTAACCGAATAGAATTTATTGTCGGGTGACTTGCCCCATATGTTAACTGCTCTGCCTTTAAATATAGTTCATACTCTTGCTCGTCCATCTGTGTCTCTTTCTTTATCTTTCTTTTTTTTTTTGCAATGTTTTCATATTCCTTTAGTTTAAATTATGTAAGTTTTATTGATTACTTAAAGGTTGGTTATTATTTTATCAATTAGAAAAATGTGACTGAGAAAATGACACTCCTTTAACCATCAAATTGCTAATATCTGAGTGTCTAAACACAAGAAAGCATCCTTGCATGCTTTGAATGCGAATGCATTGTGAGCATTTTAGAGGCAAAATGTAGAGCATTGTCCCGCACAGGTGGCTGGGGCAGACATGAGGAAGCACCTCGCAGACCTCCCTCTGCAGAGCAAAGGCCCCAGCTGCAGATGGATTCTGAAATCCGTTGCTGAAACCATGTATCCTGTGCCCTGCTGTCAGCCAATGACTGAACACACAGGGAAACTGAGGCAGGCGCATCCCTGGGAGACATGGCTGACTTAGGTGAGGACTCCCTGGCAGTCCTGCCAGACTGTCATCAAGCGCACAGTGCTCAGGGAGGCTCCCACCCAGGCATCCTTTCTCTCTTCTCCACTTGAGGTTGGACTTGCACAGCAGTCATCGCCTCTCCCAGCCCGTTCTGGTTCCCTCCCTGATTTCTATCACAGGTGTTTCCTCTAATAAACTATTTGCATATTTATTCACATCTTTGCATCTGTTTCACTGAGGACCCAGACTAGCACAAGTGGTAGCAGGAGTGGTCCTGGAAGGTAAGGTAGGATGGGCTCCGCCTCCTCATGCAGGGGAAGAGAATGCCATCCTGGTTTGTGGATGGGACAGGGAGATTCTAACTATGCAGTTTACGGTGACCTGGGAAAATGTCCTGGTGGAGAGAAATGCTGTGACAGGTACGGCAATGCAGGTATTTGAAAAACATAGGGCTACAGAGACAGAGGAGTCGGTGGGTTCCTGGTAAGTTGTATTGACTCGTTGCAGAACGACATGAGAGACTGAGGGCTGTTAACAAGAAGTGAATGGCTAAGTGTGAGGCCAGAGAGCCCCTGTGGTAATTTGCAAAGAGGAGAAGGACAGGAACACATGAGCAGCAGCTGGAGCACGTAAGGGGCACAGGTATCCAGAGACGTGCCAGAAGGCACAGCCAGAGCAGGTCTGTTCCGTGAAGGTTAGGGTCTTGGTAGGGCACACCTGGAATCCAGCAGCGTGGGGCAGGGTATCTGGATGGACGGTTGGTGACGTTGACTCAGCCCCTCCGCGTGGGCCTGCTGGGCTTGCAGAGGTGGTGGGTATGTTCCTACTAAAAGCCAGCCCTCCTGCTGTGCTGACAGGGGCTGCAGGAGGCCCTCTCCCTCAAGGCAACAAAAATCGCACCAGCCAGCTGCCCAACCCCTCGGCAGGCTCCCAGAGTAACACCGGGTTAAATCTCAGGATACTCAGCTGGAGACACTCTGTGCCTGATAAGAGAAAAAGAGACTGTGTACTTAGGAAATTGCAAGATTCAGTAGGCATACACTGGTTGGTTGCTTCCTCCTGAGGCCTCTCTCCTTGGCTTGCAGACGGCCGTCTTCTCCCTGTGTCCTCACATGGTCACCCCTCTGTGCGTGTCTGTCCTCATCTCCTCTTCTTATAAGGACATCGGTCACGTTGGATCAGGGCCCACTCTTATGACCTCACTTTATCACCTCTCTAAAGACCCCACCCCCAAAGACAGTCACCTTCTGCGGTACCGGCAGTCAGGACCAGCCTGTAACATAAGTAGAACTTGTTTGCCATTGGATTTTAGGAGAAATTAGCAAAATTTATTTGTTCTATTTCATTTTAAAGTATACACCCAAAATTTAATATTTGAAAACTTTACAATATATGTTATCATGTCAAGACAAAATAAACCCAATATTTGACACATTTGTGGCTTGCAAAGGTTTGTCATTCATTTGCACCTAGAAAAAGACCGGGGTAGTACACTAAAGGTCAGCTTTTGTGAGCACAGAGAAATGAGCTGTGGGTCGTTTCCCGAGTGGAGAGCGTCATACTCCATCTCAAACGAAGGAGCAGCTTCTTGAGAAAAAGTCACTTACAGACAGGAGAGGCGACGGCACAGCCCACTCTCACATCCCCTGAAGCCACCAGCCTCCTCTCCACACTCTCTCTCAGCCCCTGTGCGCTGGTCTTCAGTGCTGTAAACGGTGGCCCACGTCCCTGGCCCCACCCTCCATGCCTGCAAAACTTGGAGGGCAGGAGTTGAGTTATTGAGTCACAAAAACAAACTAAAACATTCAATTATTTTTAACCCCATAAGCCAATTTTTCAAGAAATCAGGCACACATCATAGCATTTCACCCGTTTGTCCCATGTTTGGTGTTAGGTTAAATCATCCAGAGGAGTATTCCAACCCTAGACCATAGGCAGCAGGCTGGTCCTATAATCTAGGGAGGGAAACCTGGCCACGGCGTCGTGGAAGCAGACTTTCCAAGGACAGCGAGGAAATCGGCTCTGGTGTCCGAGAGAAGCCAGCCGCCTGCCGTAATGTGTGGCACCTGCCGAGGGAGGCGTTCCTCTTCAGGAGGTCTGGTGACCAGGAGGAACTGAAACCCGGCTCTGAGACTCCAAAGGCAAACAGCTCGTAACTGTTCCGCCCTCCGAGGACTGCAATGAAAACCTCGAAATTGTGGGCACTGTCTGTCAATAGCAAATCCAATTTTCAAAAACGGCGCTCAATGGCTAATTAAAGAGATTTCTACAATAAACATATATATTATTATATTATATCATATATATATTTTTAAATACTTCCATGTTGGGGCCAGCCCCGTGGCTGAGTGGTTAAAGTTCTGCATGCTCCACTTCAGCAGCCAAGGTTCACAGGTTCAGATCCCGGGTGTGGACCTACTGCACTCATCAGCCATGCTGTGCAGGTGTCCCACATACAAAGTAGAGGAAGACTAGCACAGATGTTAGCTTAGGGCTAATCTTCCTCAAGAAAAAAGAGGAGGATTGGCAATGGATATTAACTCAGGGTGAATCTTCCTCACAATAAATAAATAAATACATACATACATACTTCCTTGTCTTTTAAAATTTGTTTTGCTGGGAAAGATTTGCCCTGAGCTAACATCTGTTGACAATCTTCCTTTCTTCTTTTTTTTCTCCCCAAAGCTCCAGTGCAAAGTTGTATATTTCTAGCTGTAGATCCTTCTGGTTCTCCTATGTGAGCCACTGTCACAGCATGGTTACTGATAGAGGAGTGGTGTGGCTATGACCCCAGGGAACCGAACCCAGGCAACCAAAGCGGAGCATGCTGAACTTTAACCGCCAGGCCACCAGGGCTGGCTCTACATATATATTTAAATTAAGAGATCGGCATGCTTAATGAGCACCAACTATATGGAGATACATTACTAATGACTACCAACTGATAATCAATAGCTATGTGTTTGGAATCTGCTATGTACTTTCCACTGTGTTACTGCAGCTGCAAAAGAAATGTATAAAATTCCTGTCATTGAGAAAGTTTAAAATCTAGTTCGAGAAGACACAGACACACACAAACAGAGACGCAGAGAGACACGCACATACACAGACACATGTGCACATAGACATGGATACAGAGTCAAACATACACAGAAACACAGAGATACAGACACACACACACACAGAGACACACATCATATTTTGTATAATAATCTATTTCTAACACACCAGCTAGTAAATCAACAATGTAAATGCTTTAGGAATGCTTTCAGAAGATACAGGCTGTGGCTTGGTGACCCTAAAACAGACACCACTCTGTCTGGATGACAAGATGGAATACTTTGGAATGCAATTTCAGCCAGAACGCTTTTCTGAAGGAAGGGTTTTAATGGGCAGCACTAAAGTGTGGAATTTCCCCGTGAGAAACTGACTCCCAGCTCTGGACTTCCTGGCTGGGCTTGACTACCTAATTTAGGTACTTCATTTTCTCTGTCAGGAAATGGTGAACTTGACAGCCCTTTGTTAGAAGCATGGAGAAGCTACTACACACTGACGGTTTTAACATGAAAGTCCTTTGGGAAAGAAATGGAAACCACACTCATTATGCTTTGACCAAAGCCTGAATATAGTGGTTTGGATTTTGTGGTTAAAAAAAAAACTGGGGAGAGGATTAAGCTGGAGAGGAGGAGGAAGGCAGCAGGAAAAGCAGAAAAAAGAGGGGAGAGGAGTGTCCTGAAAAAGGTACAGCATCGCTTGCATTTCCTAAACTGCAATGACAGCCTTGGAATTAGCCCCCAGTGAGTGCCTGTGGTTAGATTACTGATTTTTCAATCCACATAGGTCATAAAGTTTCTAGAAGGTTTAGATAAATTTACAAATATCACAGAAGACTATAAAGTGCCATGATGGGCCAGCCCGTGAAACCGGACCCCTAGAGTACTAAGAACAATAATGAAGAAAGAGGCAACCATCTTTCTTGTGTCTAGAAACTTACGTATTAACTCTCCTCTCATTTATGAAGAGAACTGTTAATGACTTTGGCACTGGACATGGGAGATGCCTGACTTCATCACTCTGTTGCTGTGCGTCCTATACTCCTTAAATTCCTGCCTTCTTCCTGAGATGTCTGGGAGCCTGGCTGCAGGACATTACCCATATTGGTCTGTCTTTGGCAGGATCCTGTTTCTAGGTATCTTCTCTGCCCCCACCCCTCTGCCACATAATCTCTGAGAAGCCCAAAGAACACCATTGTCTAGACGTCAAAATGAGGAACTCCATCACATTAAGACTTGGACAGCAGACAGTAGAGTCAATATAATCATTAGTAGTTAGAATCTGGAAATACAACAGTAACAGTAGCTGGCTTATTATAAAGTATTTGCTCCACGCCAGGCACTGTGTTAGCCGCTTTCCACGTTCTATTATTTACCACTCACGAAAGCCTGCTTGATGTAGACACCATCTTTGCTTGTTTCAAACATGGCAGCCACTAAGACACAGTTAAATACTGAACTGAATATTCTCAATCATGCACTTCAAACACATTTCACCAGGTTAATATCTCCTCACTGGAGAGACCTGGAGTCAGGAGCTAAATGAAGAAATTAATGCGTCTTCCTGGAATGGAAGCCCCTCCTCCTTGTCCCAGTCAAGAGTTCCCTGACCCTAGCTATTTAAACAATTCACACAAAAAATTGCAAGAGATAACGTGAAATTCAAGTGCAACTGGTATCTGGGAAAACAATGTTTAAAGAGAGACCACAAATTACTATTTCAATATTTAACTCTTGGTAGGAATTTTAGGCGTTGGACAGACCTTGTTTTTGATACGATCTTCACACACTGTTGAATCATATGCTGAACCTTCTGCCCACACAGCACCAGCTTTGGAAATGAAGATCTGTGGTGCCAGAGCTCTCAGAGGGAGCAGCAAAAAGCACAACTGGATTTTCTTTCAAAACCTGATGCGTGACTCCTGTTCCCTCTCTCACCCACCCACTCAGCAAACTGAAGGGAGCTTTTCAGATATTTCCGCTGGAATAATACCACTCTCCCCTTTCATTAGAACTGAGAAAATGAAGGCCAAATTGCAAAGGGATGTCAGCTCGTCTGATGCAGAGGCATAATTTAGGTTTCAAAATAACAATATAACTTTAAGAAGGTCTTGGAAGGAGACCTTGGCCCCAGCGAGGGTAGTCTGAGATGTAGTAAGCTCCCACGAATAATGTTAATCACATAATTGTCTAACTTCAGTATGATTAGCTTAAATGACAAAAAATAACAAATGCCAGCCGGCTTCTGCAACTGCCCGGAGGTCCATGTAAGAGTTGGTAGGGATTTAATAGTTATCTGCAAATCTATGTCAGCTCCAAGAGAGAACAACTTTGCTTTCCCTTTAGAGCAATAGGCTATAAACATTGTTAATAGGGTGCCCCCGCAGTAAGAAATACTTGCGTCTGCAACCTCCATTCATGTTTGTTCATTTATTGAAAAAAATTACGTACGTATCTTCCTGTACGTGAGAGAGTTTACAGCGTAGATTCTGGAGCAAGACCATGCGGGTCTGAATCTCAGTTCTGTCACTTATTTGCTGTAGACCTTGGTAGTTCATTAACCCAACTGTGCTTCAGTGCCATCGTCTATAAACTAGAATGATAATAACAATTACTGTGATAGCTGATGTGAGGACTAAATTAGTTGATACGCATAAATCACTTTGAGCAGTGCCTGGCACAGAATAAATGCTACAGAATTCTGGCAATTATTGTAATTATATAATTGATGATAATATAGTTACAATAATTGCTGTATATATAATTAATTATATTATATTGATTAACATATTATATATTAATCCTGTTATAATAATTGCTAAAATTCTGCAGCACTTATTTTGTGCCAAGCACTGCTCAAAATTATATATATATATATGTATATATATATATTTCAACACTCACAAAAGGCAACCTACTAAATGGGAGCAAATATTTGTAAGACATATATCTGATAAGGGGTTGTTATCCAAAATACATAAAGAACTCATGCAACTCAGTAAAAAACAATCTAATTTAAAAAATGGACAGACCATCTGAATAGACGTTTTTCCGAGGAAGACATACAGATGGCCAACAGGCACATGAAAAGGTGCTCAGCATCACTAACCATCAGGGAAATGCAAATCAAACCCACAGTGAGATATCACTTCACACCTATTAGAATGATCATCACCAAAAAGAGAAGAAATAACAAGTGTTGGTGAAGATGTGGAGAAAAGGAAAGCCTTGTGCACTGTTGGTGGGAACGCAAACTGGTGTAGCCACTATGGAAAACAGTATGGAGGTTCCTCAAAAAATTAAAAGTAGAACTACCACATGATCCAGCAATTCCACTTCTGAGTATTTATCTGAGGAAAATGAGAACAGTAACTTGAAAACATATATGCACCCTGATGTTCATTGCAGCATTATTTACAATAGCCAGGATATGGCAACAACCTAAGTGTCCATGGATGAAGGAATGGGTAAAGAAGATGTGGTGTATATACACAATGGAATATTGTTCAGCCATAAAAAAGAAGGAAATCCTTCCATTTGTGGTAACATGAATGGACCTTAAGGGGTTTCTCTCTCCATATCCTCATGATGATGTCTCTAATTTCTCTGTGTCTGGCTATCTAGGAGTCCATTCGGTTTGGTATGAGGAAATTTTAAGCTGTCTCAAGGGAGGAAGAGAATGCCCTTGTGACAGAATGATGTTTTCTGAACTGTAGGCGCTGGGTACCTCTCAAGCCATTTATGTCTCCTCTCCTCCAACCCCCACCTCAGATACAACTATTGAAGAATTGCATGTTTAATTCCCTTGTAGTTTCTACACACTGCATGTGCTATGAACATTAAGTAGGCAAATTGTTCCCCTTCTGATGATAAACTTTTATATTACTGAGGCAAAGTAAAAAGACAACACAGATGTCCTCTGATAAATATTAACTACCAAAATTCCATTTCACCTCCCATTGAAAACGTCATTTGCAATTTATTAATTGCCAAGTGTCTGCCAGACACTCATTATTTTTTGTCTGCCCAATAATATTTCAAAAAATGCATTTTAATCTCTGATTTACTGATGAGGAAATTGAGGTTTAGGAGATTAAGTGATTTCTCCAAGGTTACATAGCTGGTAAAGGGCAGAGCTGCAATTTTTGCTATTATGCCTAAAAGCTGACATATTAAATTTTCAATCCAGAGAGAAGGAAGAAACAGAAAATAAGAAAGGCAGAAGGTAGGCAGGCAGAGGAAATCGATTATCTACAATGTGGGATTAAAGGCATGGTGTTGGGACATGAGAAATTCTCTTGTGTCCTTTCGTCACCTAACCCTTTATGTCAAGTGCTGAGCATAATGCCTTCCTATAGTAAGGAAATGATGAGCTATAGGATTTGCTATCCGATTTAAATCTAACAATTATAATCCAAATTTTACCATTAAGGAAACGAGTTTTTAAAGAGATTAAGTAATTTTTCCAAGCTCACAATACTTGTAAATTACAGAGCCAAGATTAGAAACGGAAGCTATAATGCTAGATAACCTCAGTGGGTTTCAGTGTGCTTCAACTGTAATAAATCTTTCTTTTTTTTTTTTTTTTCACTGAGGAAGATTCACCCTAAGCTAACATCTGTGCCAATCTTCCTCTATTTTATATGTGGGTCACTGCCACAGTGTGGCCACTGACAAGTGGTGTAGTTCTGCACCCAAGAACTGAACCCATAGGACTGATCCCATGCCCACAACCTTTTCCAACATTAGGATTCATGATCCCAGCTCAAGCACGTTTTTATGCCGTGCAGGTTTATTTTCACTTCTCAGAGAACAATCGCTATGGACTATGTTTTGGTAGTGGTCATGGCCCTTTGCATGTACTTGGTGCCATATCCTGCCCAGCCAGGTGAGCAAGGAAAGAACAAATAGCAGATAATTATGGATTGTGAGAACTAGGAGAAAGCTTAGATGCTTTTTTTTAAGTTCCCTATTTTTATAGACGAGAAAAATAGGAATGACTTGCCCAAATGTGTGCAACTAATTTGTAGGGAGCTTAACTCGAACCCTGATATCCTAGAATTTCAGCCTAGCATAGTTTATACTAAATAACACAGTTATATTTCCTTTGGCCAAATGGTGACATAGGTGTTGTTTGTGCTTGGTGGCCCTCCTGCCTTTGACCTTTGGAAACCCTAACTCACTTTTAGGTCCCTGTAGGCGCTGCTTCTGCCTCTTTGAACAAATGCATTGGCCCTTCACACCCTTCTTCCCACTCCTGTCTCCGTGCAAAGATGAGGTGGAAACATGGTAATACTGAGGCTTAGATTTGGGTTCCACAATAAACCCTTGGCTAGCTCCTTTGTTATCCATTAAAATGGATAAAACGCATTAACCCCTCTCAAGGTAGAAGTATCAGGTGACGTGGTCCATCTGTGAAGATGTATTCTTTGTCGAAGAAGACTTCCAATCACAATTTATAATTGACTGCACCATTAACATATGCTCACTAACGCAGTTACCCGCCCGTGTGCACAGACACACCATCGGCAGCTGGCAATGGCAAATATGCCACATGGACAGATATAGGAGCCACTAGGTAAAAACATCGCCAAAACTCATGCCAAATGGGCACAATCTCACTCTAACTGAAAAGGAAAGAAAATATCATATCAGTAAACAAACCTGTCTTTTATCCTGCCTGTTATTCTCTCCACAGTTACACTAACACGTGACTGCAGCTCCACTTGCAAATACATCTTCTAAGAGATGTTAGGACAATTAGCAGGAAGACTTTGGAAAAGACTAATTTGACTTGGAGATGGTACAGAGATGAGGGTGGAGGTATCAGCTTATATATTTTCTTAGCCTTTGCATTAAAATTGAGAGATTTTGGTACCTTTATTAATCAGACTTTGGAGAAAAGTCAATGAATTCTTGAGGCCTCATTCAATAACCAGTGTGATTTCATGAAGAAAGGATTATGCTTCACCAGCTTGTTAAGAATTCTTTGAATTTTACTGCCACTTAATCAAAGCAACTATAATGAAATTGGACACAGACAGCAGTGGGGCATTCATACTGCTTTGTAGCAAAGTTTCTCTGTGTCAAATCAAACTTCATTCAAGGGACAGAAGCGTGCAATATTAGCCAAGTGCAAGAAGTTTCAGCAATGCCGCAAACAGCATGGAATCCTAGAACCTGGAAACAGACGTTCCCAATCTGGAAAAGAGCTACAAGATTACATCCCAGGCCCCACATTTTATAGGAAAAAGTTCCAGGAAGTTCGATTCTCATCCTCAGGACACACAGCCTGGACTAGAACGAGATACCACCTCCAAGGGCTTTCCTATGCCCCACAGACGAGTTTTCTTCTTTCTAAATAAGAACAGATTCTCCCCACAGGCCCTGCAGGAGTCTTCGTACAGGATGCACACCGTTATTCTTTATATTAATGGGGTGAATAATGGCACTGAAGGCAGACTGTCAGGTTGGTGACTTGTGCTGAATAGTGTAGTAGTGAAGAGCGATAACAGGAGTGAGGGAGCCCGGAAGCAGGAACTTGAGGGCATACAAGTGATTAAGCCAAGCTGTGTTTGGAACAATTTGTGGCTGAACATGGAACAAAAGCAAAAGGAAATGGGAAAAAAGGAAATGTCTCGTAGTTTTCTACCCAGAAAAAGTACTTGCATTGAGAGTTTAACAAATTAACTAATTTGTTCTTACTGCTTCATGGAGCAGTTCTGGAAATGGATAATTCTGGCTGTTAATAGAACATATGTATGTGTATGTATATATTCAATATGTGTGTATATATATTTATTCCACACCTGCACATATATTCCATATGTGTGCATATAACTATGTATTCAGCAAAGCAATGAATGTCTTGTTCACTGAACGTTCTGTTTCTGTTAGCAATGCCACCATTGAGAGGTCATTTCAAATCCTTTCTGCCTCAAATTTTCAATCATATTATCTTTCTATTGCAAATCGTGCTAAGGTCTATGTGACCAAAATCCCTTATTACGCAGATGGCAACTGAGGTCTCAGCTGGCTGTGACTCACCCAAGGTCTCATGGCTGTTACGAGGTGTGGCTGAGCAGGTGGCAAGTTTCAGTTTGACAGGGCCATGGATAATTAGATAGAGGGACAGACTTTTCTGAGAATCATCTGCTTCTCAAGGGCTGGGCTTCTATAACTCACTCAAATAAATCCAGGCTGTCATCTCACGGGGAATTGTCATTATCTCATCCAGTTGACCAGCCTTTCTCCAGCCCTCAGTCCCCTGACACCTGCCCCCCTGGCACTTGTTTAAACGGCCGGTGCCAAAGGAGTTACTCTTGCCATCACACCAAACCAGACTCCTGAGAAAGAGAAGTGGGATGTCATTTCTGCTGAAACCCAGCCCAGTGCTCTTCTCTCTGTGACAAGCTCGCCTATCCCCGAAACCTCCTAAAGCCTGCATTCATTTCCCAGGGCAGCCGTAACAAAAAAACACAAACTGCTTGGCTTAAAACAACAGAAAGTTATTGTCTCACAGTTCTGAAGGCCAGAAGTTTGAGATTAAGGTGTCATCAGGGCCACATTCCCGAGAAGCTGGTAAGGGAGGCCCCTTGCGGGCCTCTTCTAACTTTAGTGGTTGCCCGCGATCCTTGGCTAGCCTTGGCTGGCAGATGCATCACTGCAATCTCTGCCTCTGTCGTCTCGATATCTCTTGCGTCTCTCTCCTCCTCTTACAAGCACACCAGTCATACTGGATTAAGGACCCACCTACTCCCAATATAATCCCATCTTAACTTAGTTGATTATATCCTCAATGACACTATTCCCAAATAATGCCACATTCCGAGATACTGAAAGTTAGGACTTCAAAATATCTTTCTGGGGGGACACAGTTCAACCCATAACAGTGCCACATGTCTCTGGTGGCTCTTTCACGCACAGATGGGTCTGGCTCTGCTGAACAGCTCTGCCTCCCGGTATCCCTGCCTTCTTAAGATGCTCCATGTGCTAGCTCATCCACAACCTTTTGTTATTCCTCAGTAGCCCTTTGCCTGGAGAAATTGGGACGCTCTGAATGTGTCACCTCAAGAGGGCAGCACAGAGAAGGCACCTGATCGTTTTTTAAATACAAAGTGCAAATCTGCAGCACATCCAACAGTTGCTCTTCTAAGAAATGTGATCAAGTCCGCTAAAGCCACTCAGAGAGGCGATGGAGCAAAATCTTTCCTGGAACTACAGGTAACCCTGCCCACTGGTTTCTTCCCACGGTGCAGGCGCGTGTCCAGGGACTCCTTTCATTTCAGCTACGTACAACTCAGCTTGCATGTGTGGCCATGCAGCCTGTGCCAAGGACTGTGCTGGGGGTGGAAACGGAAAGATCAGTTTCACTCAGCCATTACCCGGAGGGAGCTCAGTCTAGAAGAGAAGTTGCTTAACTATACTTAATGTGATCTATTTGCACATGCATGGGAATAGCTTTTATAAATAAAGTACTGGGAGACGCAGAATGTTGAAGGACTCATTCTGCACTTAGGGATAAGAAAGAAAAACTAGAGAAACGCCATTTTACCTAGATATTAAAGGCAGAAGGAAGCAGTCAGAGAAACTTCCAGTTCCGGGCGTGATGAGGAAGCCAGTGTCTGACTGGATGAGATATTAACACAGCTCTTCTCAGGACTTGGTCAACACTTAACACAGGGCTACAGTCCTTGAGAAAAAGAAAAACCAAGAAGTGAGCCCATATTCACTCCAGCTTCCCGTGTAGTGGAGAGTGCTGAGAGGGAAACATCAGGGTTGGGACTGCTGAGGTGACTGGACTGGGTGGGCAGGGCACTGGTGAGGAGGGTATTGCAGACAGGGAACCCTAGAGGCTGCAAACAACCCCCCTGAGTGACTCCCAAGCTATGCGCAGGGCCATCTACAGAAAGAATAGCAATGAACAGTTATGTGGAACCTAAGTGCTGAGCAGAAACTAGGGGTCACACAGTGTGGGGAGAGGTTGGAATTTGTGCCCAGCTAGAGAGTAGAGACCTTGGCGAATTATCCTAGGAGATCCTAGAAAGGGTACTTCCCAGTAAAAAAGGGAAAAACTGAATGAAACACACCTTAACAAAGCCTAAAACCAAGCCTTAACAAGAGAAAAGTGATCTGCTTTTAAGTAATTTAACTCCCTGTCAAAACAAAGTTCAGCACTCTTCAGAGGAAGATAGCTTCATACAGACACTTACAATATAATCCACAGACCCCAGCTGACAGGAAAAGACTTACTGGGTGTGATAATAAGCAGGAAAAATTGACTTGTAACAAAAAAGATGAGTTACTAGAAATAGACCAAGATTTGATAGCTTATGTAGTTTTTATTGACCTGCCTTTGATAGGCTAACCTTTCTTCTGCTATTAAGTCCATCAAATAATTATTCATGTCAGATATTTTGGAATTCAATTCTAGGTTTTTACATTTGATGGTTTCCTTTTTCTTTTATCTCTTCCTTCCTTCCTTCTTTCTTTCCTTCCTTCCTTCCTCCCTCCCTCCCTTCCTACCTCTCTTCCTTCTTTTCTTCCTCTCTCTTCTCTTCTTCTTTTTTTCTTGCTGAAATGTACCATCTTTTTGCCTAATTTGATCATTTTTTCATTAAGTTCTTTAACATGTTTACAATATTTATTATAAGTCCTTGTCTGCTAATTCCAAAATATGGGTCATCTCCGACCTTGCTTTTATTGTCAAATTTATTCTTTTGATTATTGGTCACATTTTTCTGCTTCTTCACATCACACAATTATTTTTTATTGCATGCTGGGTATTGTGCAAAAAAGAACAGTAGAAACTGAAGTGCAGAATATTCTTCCCCAATAAAGGCTCACTGTTTGCTATGTCAGGCAACTAGGGTACGGCTCCACTTTCTTCCAGCTAATGAGGGGTTGATCTGGGTTGGGGCTGGATAGTCTCTAATGATTTCCATTCACTCTGGTGTCTTGAGAGTGGGATCAGACATCAGACGACCCTTTCCGTAAGCACTTCTATATCTTTATATCACATGGTCAAGAGCTCTTTCTCTATATTCCAATCCAATCCCTAGCTTCCTGCATCACAATTTTTTCAGTAAAAATCCCGTGGTGTAGGATTATCAAGTCATAGCACTTGCTCCGTGTTGTGGCTCCTTCTCATGTAGGGTCATTAAGAATTCAGCTACGTTCTCCTTGACCCTGCAACATTTCGCTGCTATTCAATGTTGCTTCTTGGCTGTGCTTCCAGACTTGGCAAATGCCCACAGGGATAAAGTGACTGCTTGTCTCTGATTACCTAGGAAGGCTTTGCTCCTGTCTGGAAGTTAGTTTATTCTATTTCTTCACATCCATTGCTCTTTTATCTGAAATCTGAAAGTTTGACCCATGTTTTCTCAATCTTATAACCAGACCTGTGATCTTTTTTGACTTTCTACATCCTCACTGGATGCAATACTCATCTGATAGTGTCTTAACTCAGGAATATGCAAGATCCTCAAATTCTTCTTCAATTTTCCCCTAGTAGATACAATGACCACATATGGAAGACTAGCTAAAATTGTATTCTCAGAAATTTTATCCCCTTGTCCTCATATATATGGTTAGCATATTTTTGGTTGAAAATATGACTAGACTATATCAGATTTTCTCAGTTTCACCTACCTCTGGTACTCTCTGCTGCTTGCTTTACCAATTAACTTTGAGCGACTATTGCGTCACAGGACACGAGCAAATCAAAATCCTTCACCACCTGCCCGAAACTGTAGAACATGGGTATGAATCTCCTCAGTAGCTGCTGGAATGGTCAGGTTATGCAACCTGGAAGCATGAGGGAGCTGACTCTCCTTTAGGAAAACTTCAGGCAATCACAGGGAGCCAGTAGATACATACCCTCTCGCTCCTTCTGATGGACTTTTCCAAAGCATGGCTTTCCATAAAACCTTTGAGGGACGTACTTGATTTCCACATGAGCTCATCTGCAAATTCACCAGTGGTGACTCTCCATGGGCCTGCCAGGGGGCAGTGATGAGCACATTAACGCATTACCTACACTGCTTTCCATCCTTTCTTCCTCACTTTCTTCTTCTGTCTCTTAGATTGCTCCTTCAAAACAAAACTTTCCAGCTGACTTTTTCCTACAGCTCTGGTTTCTGTGGAAACTGGGTTAAGACAACCTGAATCATGCATCTTAAAGTCATGCAGTGGAAGGAAAGAAGTAAAAACAAATCGCATTACTCCTGGTATTGGTGGAAAATATCTATTCACATAAGTGAGGTACAGTTTACCTACCAAGAGTCATTTCAACCCATTCATATGGAAAGAGCTCCTCCCGTCTCTAGAAGAATAAGAAAACCATTCCATTTACAAACATCTACATTTTTAAGGTTCAGAATGATAACAGTATGTGGAAATCCAAACAGAGTATTCCTTCAGGGAATAGAATTTGTTTCTCTTACTAAGTTTTTTCCTGATCCACTGATTTTCTGGGTTTCTACTTCCATTTATTGAAAAGTTAGCAAAGAAATGACAAGAGAATATCCTAAAACTGCCCTTGAGCAACTGTACTACCACACAACTTGCATAACCTTTCTGAGCCTCAATTCCCCCATCAGATAAAATAAGGATCATATGAAATGAGCATGTGAACACACCTACTGCTGACCATACCTCCTGGCATACGGTGGGCACTCAGCAAAGTCAACCTAATCTGGATCTCCGCGTTTAGTTCAAGCAAATTGCTTTGCTTTCTGTAGCTTTTAGAAGAATATCCCATTCCACCTCTGTATGCTAATTGCCTTTTCAGATTATGTATCTCATTAAGCTCTGTATATCTTCATTTCTAGTGTCAGTAGTAATTGAGTGCTCAGTCATTGTTATATTCTCTATCCTGACAACATTTATTAAAATGAAGCAATTAACTATTGTCTTAAATGGAGTTTAGAGGTAAGGCTCATTAGACTTAGGCTCATTACAATTAGCTTAAATGATAAATGCAAAATTATTTTATCCCAGCTCTACCCTGAAAATTGGTTCAACTGTATTTCTCTAGAGCTGGCTTGCCTTCCTCACATAAGAACGAAACTAGTTTCAAATATGTTAGTGAAACACGATATTCATTAAAAGTATCCTATTAAAAATGTAAAACCCCAAATTGGCTCACAGGGGTTTCCACACTGTTAACTTCTGGACCCCAGCGCACCCTACTTCACAGGGGGCCACCTGGCTGGACTCGGGGGCTCCCTTGAATGGAGGTAAAGGAGGAAACAGGCCCTTATTAAATGGCCCAACCGTCTATTTGCATTTAGATGCACAGGAGATGGTCCCCTTTGCACACGCACACGGTGGTGAGAATGACAGCGCAGAAGAGAGGCCCCTCTTCCTAATGGTTTGCTTCAGGGAAGCCGGGGCTCTGAATGTTAAGTGATTCTCGACTGGATTAAGTGGTTGTTGTAGAAAATTGCAGCTCCTCTGGTTCTTGCCAGACACCAGACATTAGGCAGGATATTTAGACGATTTTATTCTTTTCAAAGGGTCTTGTAAAAAGGAAACAGAAGTAAAGACAAATCCCATCAGGCTGCATCCAAACTCTTCCCACCACAAGTCAGCAGAGAAGAAATTTCTGGAAAGACATCACTTCGAAGTGATAAAGTGTGGACTTTAGAGTCAGACAGAACTGTATTGTACTCCTCGTTGTGTGATCTTCTAGATATTCACAGCTTCACAAAAACATCACTTTTGCGGTCTGAAAATGGAAATAATGTTTAATCTTTCCAAGTGGGAGATAGATGAGATAACCCTTAGCATAGTCTCCAACACATAATACACAATGGACAGATGCTCCTTTTGCCCTTGTCTTCCACCGGTCACACCAACTATTTGTTACAGTTTGAAAGACATAATAGGGATGTTGAAACCCTCTACCAGACCGCCTGGCACATGTGAAGAGCATATAGAATATTTTACGGTGGCTTCTCATCTGCACGACTGTGTGCTCCAATTTGAGATTCACACAATAAGACCTCCTCTGTACGGTCCCTGAAATCTCTGTAATAATCAGATGGTAAATTAAAACATGTAGTGGAACAGCCCTCTCAGTGACCATGGTTTGATTATGACTTGAGAGAAAGAATCTAAGAAAAAAGAAAAAAAAATGATAGAAAACCTTGCTTTCCAACAACAAAGCTGAACATGAAACAGGCTGGAGAGGCATTGGGAAGGATGTGAGGGAAGAATGTATCAGATAAGCAAACCAGCTATACAGTAGCTTAAAATAATCAGATTAGGTATTTTTTTCCTCATTTTAAAAACATCTAGTATTCAATAGTCTAGTGTTTTGAATGAAGCGATTCAACAGTGCTCTTAGGGTCTCAGGGTCTTTGTGGCTTTCTGCTCTGCCCTTAGTAACTGGTTGCCTTTGTCCTGATGTTTGCTGCCTCATTGTTGCTGTGCTTGCTGGGGCCCAGGAAATATGCCTGTGCTCTATCTGCAGGAGAGGCTGGGAAGGAAAGCATATTCTGTCTCTCCAAAGAAAGACAGTCTTTTTCCTCCACCAAAATTCATGATACGGATAATCCCCAAACATTAAAGGGTGAATGCATTTGGCCATATACACATGACGAATGCCCACAGTGTAGGAATATGTGGATACAAGGAGTGGTTGGCTCCTTGCAATGATGGCAGTGGAACCTGGGCAGTCTCTACCCTCTACCCAGTGGTGACAGCCCAGGGCCACACCAGCCAAGCAACAGTTCTGCAGAGAGAGTTTTCAAGTTCTTTACATTTTTCTTAAACAACTTGGAGGATCTAGATGAGGAGAGGAGATGAAGGGAGCACTCAGGGATATGGCAGTGTGCAACATCTAAAGGTTAAATGACTGAGTGTGTTGTGGTTCAACAGAGAAACAGAGAATTAAATGGCTGAACCAACTACCATTAAACTGTGGACCTAAAACCTCCATCAATATCCAAGTGAGGGTCACCATGAAAGAAAGCCACTAACTTAAAGTGAAGGAACAACATCCTCAAAATATGAGGCCTGGAAGAAGGAAGCACATCCAGACGCTGGAGTGAAGACTTCTGAAAACTCATTCCTCCATAAAAGAAACAGGAACCTTGGCAAAAATTGTCAAAATAAACATTTTTAAAACTCTGGATTTTAAAAACTCTGATTACTGCCTTGCAACAATTCAAGGAGTGTTTATTCAAGATGAATGATGGAAACTCAACAACAGTGAGCGCCGTGGTCTTTCAGCTTGCGCTAGTCCACCGCCTCACCAGCTCCTTGAAAACCAACAGCCCACCATCACAGTCACTGTGGCAGCCAGGAGCTCCTCGAGAAGCCCAGTTCTCGGAGAATCATCATGACTTAACCTGACTGGCAGCTCCCTGAATACTCCCACTAGGAGGACGTGTCTTAATCTGACCGGATTCAGAGCTCGCTCAGTATAAAAAGTGCTTTCCCCGGGGACACTTGTTGAAAAAATTACCAGCAATTGTTTAACATCCACCTTGAGGCAGCAATAATAGTTAGAACAAGCAAGAGGCTGCAAAAACTAACAGAAAAACCTGGGAGTGAGAAGTCCTTGAGAGGCTTTGAAAAGTTCAACATGCTGCTGGGGATCTAGAAGGCCACATATGTGCCAAGAAGATCTGAGAGACTCTGATCTTTCCCTGCTGGCTGACCGCGAGGGTCTGTGCAAGCAGGACGTGAACGCTACGGCAGAGCTGTAAGTGCCTGAGTGTGGAGGTGTTGAAGGCAAAGGCAGGGACACTTAGTGGTTCAAGGAAATATTCGTTCAGTGTGTACAAGGACATGTTGGTATCTAAGGAAATTTCTGTCTAATCACCAGCTGCCTGGTAAGTTAACTGCAGAGACTTCAGGGGCACATGACACACACGTCAGGGAATGCAGACTTTATAGAATTAGTTCAAGAAGGTCACTAAACAAACACATGACAGCAGCAGTAGCAACAACAACAAACAATGACAACAAACCCTGGAATGAGGGAAATAGGGTTTCCAGAGCTGTCACATTATAATGTTTAAATTGGTCAGCATTCAACAGGAATTTATGAGAAAGGGAGAAACACAGGAAAGTGCGTCCCATAGACAGGAAAATAAGTAGACAATAGAAACTGTCCCTGAGGAAGCCCTGATGTTGGACTTCTTGCATAAAAAACTTAAATCACTTATTTTAAGGATTTTCAAAGAACTAAAGGAAACCATATCTAAAGAACTACAGAAAAATACATGAATAATACATCACCAAACAATTACACATAGATATGCGGAGATATATTTCCAAATCGAAATTCTAGAGCAGAAAAACACAATAAGCACAATGAAAAAGTCGCAAGAGGGGCTCAACAGTATACGCTGTTGGTGGCAGTGGAAAATAGTGCAGCTGCTTTTGAAACAGTCTGGCAGGTCCTCAAAATGCTCAACATAGTTACCAGGTGACCCCCCTACTAGATGTACACCTCTTTCGACCTCTGTAACAAGTTGCCTCACGCTTAGTGGTATAAAAAATGCAGATTTATTGTTCATCAGTAGTATAAGTTAGAAGTCCAACAGGGGTCTCAGTGGGCTGACATCAAGGTGACGTCAGGGCTGTGTCCCTTCTGGAGGCCCTAGTGGAGGGGCCATTTCTTTGCTTTTTCTGCCCACATTCCTTGGCTCTTGGTGCGTTTCCTTCATCTTCAAAGCCAGACACAGCAGGTTGCCTCCTTCTCACTTCGTCTCCCTCTGACCTCCTGTTCTACTCCCTTATCCACTCTCAAGGCCCCTTGTGATTTCATCGACCTACATAGAAAATCCAGGATAATTGCACTATTTTACGATCAGCTGATTGGCAACATTAGTTCCCCTTTGCCACGTAGGAAAACATATTCGTAGATTCTGAAGATTAGAACATGGATGTTTTTAGTGGGGGACATTATTCTGCGTATCACAGTCCCCAAGAGAACTGAAAACATGTATTCACACAAAAATCTGTACAAGACTGTTCATAGCAGAATTATTCATAATAGCTAAAAATTGGAAACAACCCAAATGCCCATCAACTAATGAATGCATAAACAAAACGTGGCAGATTATTCAGACATAGAAAGGAGTGGAGTATCTATAAATGTGACGGCACGGATATTTCTTGAAAACGTTATGCTAAGTAAAAGAAGGCCATCACACAAGGCCACGTATTGTACAAGTCTATCTACATGAATTGTTCGGGATGGACCAGTCCTCTGAAAGAGGAAGCAGAGCAGTGCTTGGCAGGCACTGGGGGGACGGCAGCACTGGGGAGTGACTGCTAATGATACTGATGCTGATGCAAATGTTCTGAAATTAGTGGTGATGATTGTCCAACTCAGTGAATACACTAAAAGACACTGAACTGTCCTTGTTAAAAAAGCAAGTTTTATGGTATATTAGTTGTATCTCAATAAAGCTGTTATTAAAAAATATGAAGTCTTTGACTGAGCCAACAGACTAGATTAAATGCTGACTGAGTCCCCCAAACAGATTCTCACAGAATCACTGGAAATGCTCGTTAAGCATTTGCTTTGCATGTGTCACAGGGACTTTGATATTGGCCCTGGTATCAGTTCCCCTGTGTTGTACCCAGCATGTATGGGATTAAAACCGAAAGCACTCCTCCCCTGCCCCTGCTCACTCCTTGGCTTCCTGGCACCAGAATCCACCATCCACCATGGAGGCAGACAACCAAGGACATTCAATGGTGGATTCCCTTGTCTCTCCACCCTTCTTTCTACAAGCAGCCTCACAAGGCCAAACACAGGCTGGTAGGAAAGGACCCAAGGCCACAGCCTCCACCTCCCTACAAGCAGCTGGATTCCTTGCAACCTTTAAAACTGCTTGCCTCCCATCTTTCAAGGAGACAAGGTGAATTCTAGGGCCACTCTTGTCCCCTGGCTGATATCACGCAATACAAAAACACTTTCCTTGCCACAAGCCTGGCATTCCAGTTTTTCTTTGTCCCCTCTTGTGTGGCGGATAAGGAACCGGTGTGTATGGCAGGCAGCAACTTGTCATTTGGGATTTGCTTCTCACCTTCAAGAGGAGGCCACTCTGCATAGGGTTCAAGAGGATAAGCTTTTGTTTTTGCTCTTTTTTAAGTCAAACAAGCCTTGGTTCACACCCTAGCTCTGCTATGACTCATGCAGGAGCGCCAACAAGTTATTTTCCCTTTCCAGTGCTGCCCTCATTGTGAGATCTGAATAGCTGAAACCTCCTTCACCAAGCTGCTGTGTGGGTTAAGGAAGAGGATGCATTTAGAGCACACGTTGCTCCCACGGAGTGACAATTGCTTCCTTAGGACAAAAAACCCTCAGATATTACAATGGTTTTTGTCCCCCTGAAACTTAGCCCCACCTGACAAAACCTTATTCCACAGTAATGTCATGAGATTGGAGAGGGCAATTAGGAAAAAATAAAGCCTAAAAAAGCTCCCTTCGGTGGAGATTTTTTTAAAAAGGTTGAGAAACACCTTTAGAGTCTTTATCTCAGCTGATTGGCTCAATAGAAACCCTCAAAAATCACCATTATTTTCCGTTATTTCCATAGTGCGGTTTTCTCCTCCATTCTTAGGTTGAAACAAATTACTGTGTTCAAAGTCACAGGCTGCTGAGCCATATGGAGAATAAAGAGGTTTCTGTCAGCAATCCAAATCCTCTATTTCCAAGAAAGTGCCATTTGAGCTGAAATATAGAAAAAGAAACAAAGAAAGTAAATCTATCCGATGCTTCTTACTCTCCCAGCTTTCTACCGTGTCCCTGAGCTGTGTGGTTTCTTCTGCTAAAAGGTTGACTTATGCTGTTTCTGGTCCCCAAATTGCTCCGCCAGACTTCAACAAGATTAGATGGGTAATTGCGAAGGAAACATTGTTCCATTTCATCGCAACATGCAGGCCGACCAGGGAGAGGCAAGCTGGTGTGGTGCCCGAAGCCCCCTGAAGTCTTCAGCAGACCCCTCCTGCCACCTCCAGTCCATTCCCCTCTCTACGTTCAAGGTTCAGAGGGCGCCACCTCCCTTGCACTGCTCCCACCCAGCCCCCACGCTCAGCTCAGCCACGTTTATCCTAAAGGCTGTAAACTCTAAAGATGGAAGGTATGCACCAAACGCAAAGAAAATCAGCTATTTTAGCAGGAATTGGATTGTTGTACCTAGTAAGAGTTCACATATATAAACCTAAATCTTCACGGATGTTTTCAGAATCAAAATCTTCACTGTCCATTGATTAATTCATTTCTTTAACAATTTACCTCCAAGAATACTAGAGATTTGTTAAAAAACATTGAGTGCAGTGAAAGGTGCATCCTTTAGTGATACCATGTTTCATTCAACAGGTATTTATTGAGTCCTAGCTGTGTGCAGGGCTAGAACCCTAGCCCTAGGCACTAGGGTTACAGAGACGAAAAGGACAAATATGTCCTTGGCTTCATGGGACTCATGTTCCTCTGTGTGTGTGTGAGTGTGTGTGTGTGCGCAGGGGAATGGAGGTCATAAGTGGATGATAAATATCACTAACTTGTGAGATAGTGATAAATTCTATGAAGAAAAATAAAGCTAGTTAAAAAGACAGAGAACCACACTGGGCTCTATATATTTAAGATGTTCATAGAAGGTACCTCTAAAAAGGTCACATTCAAGCAGAGACCTAAAACCAGAAAGAGCATGTTTAAGGAAATGGTGTTCTGAGAAGAGAGGAGCAGGTGTAAGAGTCCCAAGAAGGGGTCATGATATGCCTGGTGTGTGTGAAGAACTTCCTGGAGGCCAGTGGCTACAGCTCAAAGTATACACAAAGACACAGCCCCCTCCCCAGCATGCACATAATTTCAGCTAAAGTGAAATTATAGTGGATAAGTGTTTTGTTGCACTGAATGGAGTCTATTGCTTGGTTTCTTTTAAACTCTCCAATTCCTTTTTATGTCTCGGAACAGGGGTTCTCCCAGCACCATAAGAACTATTCATTCACACATTGGAGACTACACAAAAATTCAATGCCAGGTGATATGGACACAAGTAATTTTCATCTATCCACTTATAACATATACTTACCTACCTTTTGAAAATCTTTAATTTGTTTTGGGAAGTCTTTTCCCCTTGTTCAATTATTTAGTCATAGAATTTACGACTTCTTCCTTAGCCTTCTGGTTCCCCCATCGCATACAAGATAATCTGATGTGAAGATGTACTCTTAGCCATGCTCTAGTTACTTTTGTCCCTTCAGAAAAGGGGTAGACTATTTTCTAGGATAACAACAATGAGATGTGTCAATTACAGTATACGCCAAGTGCACAGCCCTATACTCGTTGCCTTTAATTATCATAATAAGTCAAATCCTAGGCATGAATTTTTATCATTTGCCCATTACCGTTGCCAAAATGTTAACCAACTTACCAGGGTCAAGAACCAAGTGGGTGGCAGAGGTAGATTGTGAATACTCGGATCTGTCTGGCTCCTGTGCGCTCTGAACTTCCAAAGCATGAAGCCTTCATGGGGTGGTAAGCAGCGAAATGAGTGGAGACGAGCTTCACCTCCATCGCAGTGCCCACACACTCCCCCCACGCCACCGACACCAAACGCTGACAGATTTTATCCCGGGCGTTTTCTCAGCAGTTGAGCCGGACCAGGATATTCGCAGAGAGATGGAAGTAGAGGTTGTGCATGCTGGAGCTGCAGATGGTCCAGGTTGCACACTGTCTGGTTGTGCAGCTATGCAAATAAATTTTCTTTGACTTTAATTGTACCTGACAGACAAGGACAAATACGTTTGCTTTTGCTTTTAATGACACTTTGGTGGTATCTGGAGCGTGTTTGAACGTGGCAGTCAAGCGACCCTCCATCCTGCTACTCTGGAAAGGAAGGCTGCTCCCCACCTCTCTCTCTCTCTCGTAAATATATGTATGTATTCTCTCATCATCTCTAAGAGTAGTCATTTTTAATTATTTTTATTGAGGTATAATTAAAATATAACAGATATGAAGTAAGTTCAAGAGTCCCATGTGCTTTAGCTATGAAATCATCACTAAACAACATGTGGAACAGTCCATCACCCCAGGGAGTTTCTTCATCACCCTTTCTGGTCAACCTCCTCAACTCCTAGAAGCAGCCTCTTGCTGATTTCCATCAGCATAATAGTTTTTGCTGGTTCTTAGGATTCAGTATAGACGGACTCATGCAATTTCGTGTCTGGCTTCCTCGGCTCAGTAGAATGTTTTGGAGATTCACCCCTGGCGTTGCCTACATCAACAGTTGGTTCCTTTTATTTGCTGTGATATATTTTATTACATAAATTCAATATTTAAAAAAAAATCTATTTGCTTGTTAATAGGTATTGGAATTGTCTCCTGGCTGGGGCTCTTTTGACCAAAACTACTATGAACATTTTTATATAAGAGGTATTTGAGGACATATATTTTTTTTTTATTGTGGTAACACTGGTTTATAACATTATACAAATTTCAGTCGTACATCATTATGTTTCAATTTCTGTGTCAACTACATCATGTTCACCACCCAAAGACCAATTACCGTCCGTCACCGTACACATGCTCCCAGTCACCCCTTTTGCCCTCCTCCCTCCCCCATTCCACTCTCGTAACCACCAGTCTAATCTCTGTATCTATCTGCTTGTTTGTTGTCGTTGTTCCTGTTTTTTACAGATTGGCACCTGAGCTAACATCTGTTGCCAATCTTCTTCTTTTCATTCCTTCTTCTCCCCAAAGCCCCCCAGGACATAGTTGTATATTCTAGTTGTAGGTCCTTCTGGCTCTGCTATGTGGGACGCCACCTCAGCATGATCTGAGGAGCAGCGGTAGCTCTGTGCCCAGGATCCAAACCAGTGAAACCCGGGCCACTCAGTTGGAGCACATGAACTTAACCACTCGGCCATGGGGCCAGCCCCTGTTTGTTGTTGTTTTTCTCTTCTATTTATGAGTGAGATCATACAGTATTTGATTTTCCTCCCTCTGACTTACTTCACTTAGCATAATACCCTCAAGATCCATCCATGTTGTCACAAATGTCCAGATTTCATCTTTTTAATGGCTGAGGAGTATTGCATTGTGTATGCATACCACATCTTCTTTATCCATTTGTCCCTTGATGGACACTTAGGTTGTTTCCAAGCCTTGGCTATTGTGAATAAGGCCGCAATGAACATAGGGGTGCATATATCTTTACATATTCATGTTTTCATGGACTTTGGATAAATACCCAGCAGTGGAATAGCTAGACTGTATGACAGTTCTATTCTTAGTTTTCCGAGGAATCTCCATACTGTTTCCCATAGTGGCTGCACCAGTTTGCATTCCCACCAGCAGTGTATGAGAGCTCCCTTTTCTCCACATCCTCTCCAGCACTTGTTATTTCTTGTCTTGTTAATTATAGCCATTCTGAGAGGTGTGATGTGATATCTAATGTAGTTTTGATTTGCATGTTGAAAATCTTTTCGTGTGCCTGCTGGCCATCTGTATATTGCCTTTGGAAAAATGTCTGTTCAGATCTTTTGCGCATTTTTTAATTGGGTTGTTAGTTTTTTGTTGTTGAAATGTATGAGTTCTTTATATACTTTGGATATTAACCCCTTATCAGATATGTGGTTAGCAAATATCTTTTCCCAATTGTTAGGTTGTCTTTTCGTTTTGTTCATAGTTTCCTTTGCTGTGCAGCAGCTTTTCAGTTTGATGCAGTCCCACCTGTTTATTTTTTCTATTGTTTCCCTTGCCTGGTCAGACTTAGTATTTGAAAATATGCTTCTAAGACCGATGTTGAAGAGCATACTGCCTGTGTTGTCTTCAAGAAGTTTTATGTTTTCAGGTCTTACATTCAAGTCTTTAATCTATTTCAAGTTAATCTTTGTGTTTGGTGTAAGATAGTGGTCTACTTTCATTCTTTTGCATGTGGCTGAAGGACACATTTTTAACAGCTTTATCTACAAATAATTGAAAAATATTAAAACGCAGTACTTAAGGTGTATAATTAGATGGATTTTGAGAAGGGAATCCATCACCATCACAATTAAGACAATGAACACACCCATCCCTTCACAAATTCCTTGTGGTCCTTTGGAATCCCATCTTGCTATTGACACTCCTTGCCATACACTGGCAAACACTGCATGGCTGTCTGCCACTATAGATTAGTTTGAACTTTCAAGAATATAAAAAGGGAATCAAGATTATTATTTTATCAGCCTTCTTTCATTGAGCATGATTATGGTGAGACTCATCAATGTTATTGTATGCATAAATTTTTATTCCTTTTTATTGTATTGTAAGGATATAATTAAAATTGTTTATGTCTTATCCTATTGACACTTTTGATCTTATTCTACTATCATTTTGATTTAATCCATTTTTGGCTGTTAAAAATAAAACTTCAATGTTCACGTCTAAGTCCTTGAATGGCCATACGCTTTTATTTTTTAGGGTAAATACCTAAGAGTAGCATGACTGGGCCATATGGTAGATTGTTTAACATTTTAAGAAGGTTCCAAACTGTTTTTAAAGAAATTGTACCATTTTCCATTTCCACCAGCATTGTATGAGAGATTTCCAGTTGCTCCACAACCCCATCAACACCTGGTATGGTCAGTCTTTATTCAGACATTACTGAGTGTGTAGTGGGTCTTATGGTAGCTCTAGTTTGAATTTCCCTGATGGCTAGTGATGTTGAGCACCTTTTCATTGCTTGTGTACCATCCGTGTATCTCCTTTGTCAAGTTTTCTGTTCAAATATTCCAACTTTTTAAAACAAGTTGTTTATTTTCTTATAATTGCATTTTGAGAGTTCTTTAGATATTGTAGAAAAAATTCCTTTACCAGACATGTCATTTGCAAATATTTTTCGTAGTCTGAAGCTTGCCTTTTCATTCCCCTAACAATATCTTTTAAAGAGAAGAGTTTTTAAAATTTTAATGCAGTCCTATTTATTTTTTATTTTATGGAATGTGCTTTCAGTGCTGTGTCTAAGAAAACTTTGTCTAACCCAAGATCACAAAGATTTTCTCTGATGTTTACTTCTAGGTGTTTTATAGAGATATGTTTTCTTTAGGACTATGATACACTTTGAGTTACTTTTGTATGTGATGTGAGGTAGGGATTGAAGGCCATTTTCTTGTATTTGGATATCCAATTGTCCTCGGATCATTTATTGAGAACACTATATCCATTGAATTGCCTTTGCATCTTTGTCAAAAATTGATTGATCATACAAGAATGGGTCTAGTTTTTTTACTCTGTTCCATTTTTTCTATTTTTCTATCTTTATAATGATTCTATAGTGTCATGACTAGAGTAACTTTATCATAAATCTAGAAATCAGGTAGTCTTGTCCAAAAACTGTTCTTCTTCAAAGATATTTTGGATATTCTAGGTCGTTTCCTTTTTCATATAAATTTTAGAAACAACTTGTCAATTTCTTCAAAAGTTATGCTGAAATATTGATTTAGATTGCAAAGAATCTGTAGAACAATTTGGGGAGAATTGACAACTAAACAATATTGAATCTTTAATCCATGAACATGGTCTAACTAAATTTATTTGTCTTTAATTTCTCTCAGCAAAGATTTATAGTTGTCAATGTAGTGTTTTCTAGCATCCAGAGAGCTTGACCATCTTCTGGGAGAATTAAACCTAAGTAGTTCATATTTTTCTCGCATTTTAAATAAACTGTTTATTTTAGAACAGTTTTAGATTTACAAAAAAATTCAGAAGATAGTATAGAGGGTCCTATATACTCCACATCCAGCTACCACTATTATTGACGTCTTACATTAGTAGGGTATGTTAGTGAAGCAATGTTAATACATTATTATTAATCAAGACCATATTTCATTTAGATTTCCTTAGTTTTTAATAGTCATGTCTCCCTAAGCTCCTCTTTGCTGTGATACTTTCTCAGACTTTCCTTGATTTTGATGACCTTGACAATGTTAATATTGATTAGCTATTTTGTAGAATGTCCTTCAGTTGGGATTTGTCTGATATTTTCTTGTGGATATTTCTCAGACTGTGATAATGTATTTGGGGGAAGAAAACCACAGGGATAAATTATCATTCTTATCCCATTATATCAAGAATACAGGCTTAGCCATATGACCTATCAATGTTGATGCAAGCCTTGACCACTCGGCTTGAGACAGTGTTTGTCAAGTTTCTCCACAGTGAGGTTATTCTTTTTTTCCCTCCTTTTCATATTTGTAGTCTTTGGAAGGAAGTAACTATGTGCAGCTCACATTTAAGGGGTAAGAGTTATGCTCCATCTCCTTGAGGATGGTGTGTTGACATAAATTATTTAGAATTCTCAAGCAAGGCAGATGTCTCTTCTTCCTCATTTATTTATTCAATCCTTCATATAGGTATGGACTCATGGATATTTATTTGTACTTTGGGTTACAATCCAGTATTACTTTATGTGATTTTTCCTCAAATTGTTCCAGTTTTGGCTACCAGGAGCTCTTTCAGTTGATTCTATCCTCGAGCATTGTGGAGTTGTTGTTGTTGTGTTTTCCATTTCCTTACTTCATGACACTACAAAATGCTTCAGCTTCATCTTGTATATTTCCTACCTCAGGGCTGGAATCAGCCGTTTCTCCAAGGAGCATGGTTTCTATTACCAGAGAATGATATTAGGAACCAAGATCTGAGTGTTAGATGTACTTGTTGCTACCAGGAGGACAGTGTCTATTGCTTCTAGGCCATCTCAGCTTTCAGAGCAAAGAGATATATGTGTGTGTATGAACCTGTGTATCTACACAGATCTATAAATATTTCTGTATGTAACATCTGTTCTATTTTAAGCTAAACATGAAATTATACTGATGTCTGTAACTCTAATCCATTACCACCTGGATTATTCTAACTTGAGGAGAGGGCTTTTAAAATGAGATAGGGAGATAAATGCTCTCTGTAGCCCAAAGAGATGATTTTCTCATGGCTACAGGGCATGAGTAGTCTACAGTGCAAGCCTCTCAACATCCAGCATAACATACTTTTTTCTAAGCTACACCAGTTTGCCTCAATCAGGACAGGCTAGGTTTATTGTGTAAAACAATCCAAAAATCCCAATGACTTCATACATCAAATATTTATTTACCCCTCATGCTACACATCCAGTGAGGCTGGGAGGATGGCTCTGCTCAAGGGAGGAGGCTGAATCTTGACATGTGCCTCCACAATCAGAGGGAAGAACACGGCCATTTGAGCACTGGAATCCAGAGTTTACAACTAGGAGTGACATATCACTTCTGCTAAGATATTATTGGCCAAAGGAAACAAGCAAAATGGATTTGTCAACTTCAAGGAGAGTTGGGAAGTACAATCCTGCTACAATATCCAGAAACAGCAAAACCAGAATTTTTGTAAACAGCCTTAATAGTTACCAGTATGCATCAAGGCTTTCCTCTTTTTTCTAAATTCCACATCTGATAATTTAAAAGTAGTTAACTTCTGCCAATCCTCCTCTTTTTTCTGAGGAAGACTGGCCCTGAGCTAACATCCATGCCCATCTTCCTCTTAAAAGTAGTTAACTTCTAAACTACCCTAAGAGATTGGTCTTCCTGTCATTACACTGAACATAGTCTTAGTTGGATCTAGACAATGAGATGTCCAATCTTCTATTACTGACTTGTCTCAGTAAGAAAAAGAGAAAAGGAAACAAATGTTCTTGCTCTCTTGGTACTTCCTGACCAAACATTAAAAATGCAAAATGAAATTGCCATAGTCATATTGTTCTCTTATACGTAATTTACTAAATGGATTTTAGGATGAGACGACATTATTCATTTATCTCCTGGCAATTGTTTTAAAATGCTTCCTCTCTCCTCACTCCATCCTCTTTCTGTTTCGTGGCATTTGTAGCTTGAGGGGCCTCTGTCTTTCGCACCACACAAACTCACTGAGATCCTTCTACAGATACTTCTCAGACAACAGCAGCATGTCTTGACGCCACAGATGCTGACCAGAGTGTGAGGAAGGGAACAAAGCATCTTTGAGAATCCCCACTGCCTCATGTTAGGGTCCCACTCTTCAGCTCCCTCCCCACAGGGCCTGCGTTTCCTCCAGCTCACCTGTCAATAAGCCTTGGTAATCAGTTATCTACTAATTGTTTAACTCACACAAGTGTTTGCATGTTGAAAGGGAACACTAAGAGGACTAAAACAAAGCGTAATGGTTCTCCAATGACTTAGTCTCAGACTTCATAAAGAGGGGCATACTTAGAGGATGTAGGCAGTATCTGCCATCACAGGCAGTGACACTAAGTGGAGACATCGGGGGTCCCACAGGGTGGAGTCCAGGAGTGTGATGGGAATGCGATGGTGAGATTGTGGTCCCCAGGATTTTATGACCCAAAATAATTGGATAACATTCCCAGAGATTATGGAATTGCAGGTGACTGACCAACATTATGTAAATTCAAAAAAGATGGATGTAGAGAACTCAGAATAATAGCTTATTAAGTTACAATGTGTCAAGCAGACTTGGATTCCCACCTTCACAGATCAGGGCATTGTGCCTTGTTGGCAAATCTACACGGTGAGCCAACTTGCGACACACCCAGAGGGCTAAAGAGAAATCTGAGTGGCTGACGCCACCTCCTGAGGGAGCCAGAGGAGGGTGCGCCTGCTCTTCTGACCTGCGCGCTTGAGCTGGGGCCCAATTGGTCCTGGGCAGCATTCGCACGGACCCCTGAATGGCTGTCCCAAGACACTTTCCTATTTGCATGAATGATACCTACATAAATTATTAATTTAAGAAAAATGTGTCCGCTAAAATAATAATGGTAGTAAATAGGAGACTGTAGTTATTGAGCATTTAATATGTCAGCCATTGTTCTAAATGTTTTACATATAGTGACTGAGGTAATTTTCATAACAACCTTACGAGGAAACTGAGGCACAGAGAAAATGATTTCCCCATGTGTGCACAGGGGCTAGGGTTGATAACCAGAAAGTTCGTTTCCAGAGCCTCTTCCTAATTTCCATCCTCACCAGGTGTCAACCAGACTATAGTTCAAATCTTGGCCTAGAAGCCTTTTAAGGTAATGTTGCATTTTTCTAATTGATTGCAAATTGATTTTCTAGTTTAGCTCCCAAGGGCGGTTCCCAGCTTCATCAGCAGTATTTAGAGTTGCCACCATGTATTCCCAGACCTGTATGTGGTTTCCATATTAAGAGGGACTAATCCTAAATTGATCCTGACCTTATTATATAGCAGACTTTTTAGCTTTTAGTCTTTTCCTTTTTTCCTCTTAGCTTTGAGTTTCTCTCCTACTTAACCACTGAGGATTTAGTCACTCTTAGATTTCCTCTGCCGGGCAAGAGATCTGAGGCAGAGCTGGCCTCCCCTAGGACCTAGGAGCAAAGGCTTAAAATGTCTCAAGCCTGTAAAAATGTCTCAAAGAAGGATGACCAATTTTCAGGGAAATAAAAGTTTGTGCTTCTTTGAGGTTTATAAGCCCTACACCACTGCCTAGAGGAGTTGGGGAGCTTCCCTTGTAGAAAATTGTGCAAGAGGCCATGCTCGTCCTTGTAGACTGGAAAGTAACCAGGAATAGACCCCAGTGAGGCCTCACCTCTTTCTGGGGTGGTTGCACTGTTCCCAAGTAGGGCCATTATACAGTTGCCCGCTGGGGACCATGTCTGCACTATGTAAAGTCTCTCTTACATTCACCCTGCTGCGTGGTCTGCAATGTTCTCATTTAGAGACTTGGTTTTTAACCTTTTTAGGGTGTTGGATCTTCTCGAGAATCTGGTGAAAGCTATAGGTGTCTCCCTATGAAATGCTCACGTGCACAGGGCTCTGTATACAAATCCAGAGCTTGCACCCCAAGTTGAGAACCTCGTGATGGAGATATTTCCCCTTGGATTAGAATTTTACTTTTTCTAGAAGCAGGCTTTTAAAATGTAACTCTTGCAATGAGTAATACACAAAAGACTTCACTTTGTGAATGACTTTATCAGAGATTTGCAAACCAGACACTGCTTGATTCTGATGGAGGGAAAGTCTGTCTTTGGGGGAGGAAAAGGCCTTTAAGAAGGAAGACTAGATCAAAAGGGAAGGCAACCTCGAGTCAGACCCAGCTTGGTTTTTTTGTGACAGGATCACAGCCCCGGGTCTCGGGCTGTCAGAGCAGAGGGCCATCTGAACCGGACCATCTCACTTCCCTTCTTAGTGTCTTTCCTGCCAGCCTTTGAACTCACCGAGGACAGAGGTTGTGTGTCACAGATCTTGAAACCAGAGCCTGATTTTGAGTCCTGAACACTAAGAACTCTTACAACAGTCCCGTGAGATACCATTCCCCTTTTACAGATCAATAAACTCAGGCCCAAATAGTTTAAGCGGCTTGTCTAAGGTCACCTAGCTAGAAAATGGTGAAGCTACAATCCAACCTTGGTCCTTCTCATAATCACCCTGCGGGTATGTTCTGCACATCTTAGAGACTTGAGAACTGTTAACATGACAAAGCCAACATAACACAACCAAATATTATGTACAGGCTATACAGCAAAGAGAGTATAGAGTATACAGGCCATGCAGCAAAGAGAGTTAGAGTAGCGACTTGTCGGACCATGATCTGTGGCTTCTGTGATGGGCCCAAAATTTTTCAAAACCATGTAAACGTTTTCCAGACTTACCAGTAAAACATATACTATTCCAGACATGTCCATTTTTATATATGACTAAAAGTTTTTGTGCATTACCTAATAAGTGAATTATTAGGCGTTATTGAAATTAACAATTCATAGGTGAAAGTGAGCACGGTAGCAGAGTCTCCAGATACCCTTATGCAAGACACTAAGAAGAAGTCTGGTTGCCATGAAATGTCTGGTACAGCTTGCAAGGCTTCTGGAAAGGAGGTGCACCTACAGATAATTCCATTTCTCTTTTCTCAGGAAGGACTCTGTAATTATTACAACATCAGTGTTGAGCTAATTGTGATGTTCAACTGCTGTTATTTTTGCTTTTAAGATACAAATTCCTATTAGTTTACGTACATTATCGGTTCAGTTTTTTATTAGTGTTTGGTTAACATAAAACGAGCAGAGATGAATATCTGCATTAGCAATATTCGAGCCTGGGATTTTACAATAAATTGACCTTAAGTGCATCTGTATTATAATTCAAATATTAATCGCCATCCCCACGTTGCCAACGACAAGCAACCCACTAAAATATTCAGGTACAGCGGCTTGTCATTATCTTGATGTTTTTCCCACATGAAGTAGGATCTGGCCATCTGTGTGATCCTACTTGCCCCCACTAAGCTGCATGTGGGCCATGAGTAAGAAGTGTTGGGTAACTACTGAATCAGAACATATAAGACAGCGTACATGCATAGTAAATGTTAGACTAAACATACACGTGGTGATGAGATCCATGCAGACTGGATTTCTCTGAGACAGTTCCACGGAGGCAGTAAAATCTGAGTGCTCTGATTTATCAACAGACTGTTGGATTGATTGATTGACTGGCTTGCACTGGACCTTGCCAGAGGGTTAGACATGGCCTAAGTCCCGTGGAGAGAGAAGGCACTTTCAGCTGAGGCGGTGGCATGGGAAATGTGAGGTGTCTGCAGGACTGTGAGAGCACAGGCCCCTGGAATAGGATGCAGATGGTAGAGAGCCATGGAGATAAGACTGGATGAGGAGGGAGGGACCTGCTGTAACGTGCTCTGAAGGCTAGAAAGAACCATCTAGAAGGCTGCGGTAACAGCCAAGATTCCCCTTTAAACACCACCTTGTATCATTCCTGATTGTGTTAATGTTGCCATTACAGCCCAGGCTGCTTGATCCTGGGCAATGGGAGAGTCTTTCTAGGGCACGTAACTAAGAATCTCACAGCCCAGGAGAGCACCTGTCGATTTTGTCCTCTTCTCCCAAGAAAAGTCTCGTGTCTCATTGTTCAGGAGGAAAATCTCGTGAGAGAGTACTGGGAACGCCCAGCACAAGCCACTGGAGACACAAGTCAAAAGGACCTGTCTGCAGATGACAAGCAGTAGCCTCTTTTCAAAAGTGTTAAAATAGGAGACTATTGAGATGACATTGTTTGAGGGGCACCAGGCAGGGGCAGGCCCTATCTCCCTGGAATTTCCCTCTTTAAGATTCATTCCTTGCACTAGGAGGCGCCTTCTCCATTGCTTTTGCTTGGCGGACAGAGCACCTTATGCCCATCTGACCAGGGTAAGTGCTGCCTGAGGGGTGCCGCAGCAGCAGGAAGGAGTTCTGCATCACGAGTGGAAGGGAGAGAAACACAGGGAAAGGCTTCCCAGAGGAACGTACTTTAGCCGGATTTTAAACAACTAGTAGGAGTTTGTCACTAGAAGAAGATGATCATTGGTAGACAGATTCTCCCCAGCAAACATACAGACATATAAGACTATTGGAGGCTAGAGTGCAAGGTGTAAGGAGAGACCCAGTCCTTCAATAATTGTGCTCTGTGTGAGTCTGGAGTGCAAGATTATGCACTTCCCCAACTTTCAGTGGGCACAGGGTCATGCCTACAAGGAACAGAAAGAATAGGTTTAGGGAGTCAGGAGACAGGCGACCTGAGAGGAGGGGCGAGAAAGGTTGTGATTTGTGTCACAATTCATCCAATATTTTTAATTATGTACATTGAAGATATGTGAGATTATTGTACCTTATATGTTAGGGTTTCCTGATTTCTGAATAAGAATTATGTATTTTAAAATTCCTGGTTACTACATGTTTTGGCAACGTGTACATTGAAGGAGAGTAATTCTAATCTACAGTCTCCGGGTTTACATGCCTGATTCCTGCTTAGCCTTTAGGTCCAGCTTCAATGCCATCTTTTCCTCAGAAGGACCTCCCCGCCTCACCCCTCCACACGTGCCCACTACCTCTCTCCGCCCCAGCCTGTTTCCTGCACAGAACTGATACAGTCTGTGATTATCCTGTTCAATTACTGTCTTTGTCCATTATCTCTCTCCCTGCATTTGCCTGTTCTCTCTCCTGGTAGGAACCTTTACCATGCTGTTGTCTGTTCTACCTTCAGTACCTTCCACATGTTAGGAGTTCAATCAATATTTGTTGAATAAATGAATAAATTTTAAAATTCTGGTTGTAGGAACACTCACAGATAAGAGACCTCTATTTCGAATAATCATTATACTATGTCCTGGGGCAGTAGGCCCTAATTATGCACCCAAATTGAACTGTGTGGTTTACCCAAACATGAGAATTAGATCGCCAAAAAGAGATAGAAAGCAGGGTTGCTATTGTTTTCCAGAAAACTGTGGATAATGATATGACATATTACTCTTGTGCTGTACTTTACATTATTTCTAGCCTAAACTCTTATAACATGTAGATAAAGTTGACATTCCATCAATAAAGAGAAGTCTATTCTCTTCCAACTACTTGGAAAGGATTTAGATCTTAATGGGGAGAAGAGTTGCAAGTAGGTACATAAAATCTACTGCCAAGAGAGGTCCACGCCTAGGAATATTAACAATACCACTATGAAGCCTGCTTAAATATTTATGTAGTTTCATATTTCTAACAGAAGCAAAAGAATTCACAATAACCAAGGCTAGTTTTCTCTTTTGATGTGGAAAAATTTGTGGGCTTCTACATTACAATAACATGAAAAACATTTTTACAACTATTTTATTCATGCAACTTTTTTTTAAACTTTTTATTGAAATTATGATAGTTTACAATTTTGTGAAATTTCAATGGTACATTATTGTTTGTGAGTTGTGTTGTAGGTGTACCACCTCACCCTTTGTGTCCACCACCTACCCCTCCTTTCCCCTGGTAGCCACTAATCTGTTCTCTTAGTCTATATGTTTAATTTCCACATACGAGTGGAGTCATACAGAGATTGTCTTTCTCTATCTGGCTTGTTTTACTTAATATAATTCCCTCACGGTCCGTCCATGTTGTTGTGAATGAGACGATTTTATCCTTTTTATGGCTGAGTAGTATTCCATTGTATATATATATATATACACCATACCTTCTTTATCCAATCATCAGTTGATAGGCATTTAGGTTTCTTCCACATCTAGGCTATTGTAAATAATGCTGCAATGAACACAGGGGTGCATGGTTCTTTTGGAATTGCTGATTTCAAGTTCTTGGGTAGATACCCAGTAGTGGGATGGCTGGGTCATATGCTATTTCTATTTTTAATTTTTTGAGAAATCTCCATACTGTTTTCCATAGTGACTGTGCCAATTTGCATTCCCACCAGCAGTGTATGAGGGTTCCTTTTCCTCCACAACCTCTCCAACATTTGTTACTTTTTCTTTTGGTTATTTAGCCATTCTAGTGGGTGTAAGGTGATATCTTAGTGTAGGTTTGATTTGTGTTGCCCTGATGATCAATGATGATGAGCATCCATACATCTTCTTTGGACAAACGTCTGTTCATGTCCCCTGCCCATTTTTTGATGGGGTTGTTTGATTTTTTGTTGTTGAGTTGTGTGAGTTCTTTATATATTATGGAGATTAACCCTTTGTCAGATATACGATTTGCACATATTTTTTTCCCAATTGGTGGGTTGTTTTTTTGTTTCAATCCTGTTTTCATTTGCCTTGAAGAAGCTCTTTAGCCTGATAAAGTCTCATTTGTTTATTCTTTCTATTGTTTCCCTTCTCTGAGAAGACATGGTGTCTGAAAAGATCCTTCTAAGAGTGATGTCAAAGAGTGTACTGCCTACCTTTTCTTCTAGAAGCCTTGTGGTTTCAGGTCTCACCTTTAGGTCTTTGATCCATTTTGACTTTATTTTTGTGAATGGTGTAAAAGAATGGTCAATTTTCATTCTTTTACATGTGACTGCCCAGTTTTCCCAACACCATTTGTTGAAGAGACTTTCTTTTCTCCATTGTATACCCTCAGCTCCTTTCTCGAAGATTAGCTGTCCATAGATGTGTGGTTTTATTTCTGGGCTTTCAGTTCTGTTCCATTGATCTGTGCACCTGTTTTTGTACCAGTACCATGCTGTTCTGATTACTGTAGCTTTGCAGTATGTTTTGAAGTCAGAGATTGTGATGCCTCCAGTTTTGTTCTTTTTTTCTCAGGACTGCTTTAGCAATTTGGGGTCTTTTGTTGCCCCACATATTCATGCAATGCTTATGTTTATCCATATTTGTCCAGATCCTAGGAATTATTATATTGTGTGTGTCCTTTAAATAGTTGGGTTTAGAGAATGTCATTAGCTCTGATTTGGCCCCAATTTATGCACAGGGATGGATTTTTCCTAGGGCCTGTCTTATGAATGAACAAAATAGGTGACAGCCTATGTGGTCTTAACAGTTGATGCCCCCAAATACCATTCCACTAGAAGAGCATCTTTCTCTAGATCTTTGCAGTTTCCAGCCTGTGATAAATGAAAGATAACTTCATGATAAAACAACCCATATGCCTATTACAGGCCAATAATGTTCAAGGAATGAAAAGGAGATGAAACTAGAGAGGTGGAGTGGGGCAATATTTTGAAGAATTTTAGAAGCCGTACTATGGAGCTTATACTTCATCATGTGGATTTTTCTGAGCCACAGTTTTATGGAGGCCAAAGTGGATCACACTTGTGAGAGTAGAGCCCCGAATTTGACCCGTCTAGTCTGCTTCACTAAAATGATGCTAGCAGGCAATGAAAAGAATAAAAGCATCATCCTTTAAGAACTATTTTCCTTCCAAAACTCATTGCTTCCAGTGGCGCAGTGGAAGTTTCTCAACGCCAGCTCTCTGAGGATAAACTCGGATAAATGCCTTGTCTTTCAGGATCTTCTCTCTGGATTTTCTTTTGAAGAGTTTGACGGGAGAACATATTGTACTTTTTGTTTTTAATATGTCAAAGCAAAGTAAGTTTCCTTTCATCTTATTTGCTTGTCTTTTGTGCAAAGTTATGCTAATTAAATGTAGAAAAAAATAAATATTGAAATGAAGAGCAATTGGGTTATATTTATATGCATCATTCTGTGTTATTATTTCTCACTCCCCCTTCCCCCACAAATTCTGGTTAAGGAATCCTCTCTTTGGCTTCACACATCTCAAGCAGGCAAAAAATGACCATTACTTTCTCTTTGTGATTTTCCTCAGAGTACCCTGTTTTCCTGACAGTGTGAAGTTTTATGAGTGAATTATGAAATGATTAGCAAATTCATTATCATGATGTTGTTTCATGAAAGTTTGAGATTGGGTGGCCACACTGAAAAGAGTGGGCTTTATTTAAAGGTTAATAAAAGCGCCTGGAAATAAAAACTCACATTGTAGCACCTGCCCACAGTTTGGTTGGCAAAACATTCACTCAGAGTGGCAGAGCCATGTCAGGCCAGGCCGATTTCTAGCACGAATAGGAGGGAAGTGCTTTCACATTAGACTTTTGTCAGGCATTCCAGGAATCCATGATGTCTAAACAAACATCAGAACACTGTCTTTGAAATATAGGTAGATCCATCCTGACACAAGTGGCCAACAATTATCAAGTACTCTGCAAATTGTTGAGCAAAAAGAAAGGAAAGAAAGAAGAGGAGAAAGAATTGGAAGTAATGTTTTCAAACATCAGAATATATCAAGATTTCCTGGAGGGCTTGGTAAAGTGAAGACCTTCGGGTCCTGTCCCCAGAGTTTCTGATTGAATCTGGAATGTGGCTCAAGAATTTGGATTTCTAACACGTTCCCAAGTGATGCTAAAAGTGCTGGTCCAAGGCCCACACTTTGAGAACCTCTGGTGTGAAGTTTATGAAAGTAAAGATCAATGTCCCACCAAAAGATACAACTAATATCATACTTAATGATGAAAGACTGAATGCTTTCCAATAATGGGAGCCAGAAACCTTTGTCCACCTGCCCCACTTCGATTCTATATTTTACTGAAGGTCCTAGCAAAGTTAAAGAGAGGGAAAGGGAAGTGGGAGGACAAAGGAAGGAAGGAAGGAAAGGAGGAAGGAAGCGAAGGAGAGAGGGGGAGGGAGGGAGGAACAAAGAAAGACATGATAATCTACCCAGAAAATCCTAAGGAATCTACAAATCATCAACTAGAGATAATAGGTGAGTTTAGCAAAGTTGTAGGATACAAGGGTAATGCACAAAAACCAGCCATATTCTATGGATTAACAATGAGCAATGGGATACAGCAAAGGTGGTTCTAAGAGGGAAGTTTATAGCAATTCAGGCCTACCTGAACAAAGAAGAAAAATCTCAAATAGACAATCTAACAGCGCATCTAAAGGAACTGGAAAAAGAAGAACAAACAAAGCTCCAAATCAGCAGAAGAAAGGAAATAATAAAAATCAGAGCAGAAACAAATGAAATAGAGACTAAAAAAACAATAGAAAAAATTAATGAAACCAACAGCTGGTTCTTTGAAAAGATAAACAGAATTCACAAACCCTTAGCTAGCCTAACCAAGAAAAAAGAGAGAAGGCTCAAATAAATAAAATCAGAAATGAGAGAGGAGAAACTACAATGGATGCCTCAGAAATACAAAAGATAATAAGAGAATACTGTGAAAAGCTATATGCAAACAAATTGGATAATATAGAAGAAATGGATAAATTCTTAGAAACATGCAACCTTCCAAAACTGGATCAAGAAGAAGTAGAGAACTTGAATAGACCAATCACCAGTAAGGAGATCGAAACAGCAATCAAAAACCTCCCAAAAAATAAAAGTCCAGGACCAGATGACTTCCCTGGTGAATTCTACCAAACATTCAAAGAAGACTTAATACCTATCCTTCTCAAACTCCTCCAAAAGATTGAAGGGGAGAGGAGGCTTCCTAACTCATTCTATGAGGCCAACATTATCCTGATACCCAAAACACACAAGGACAACACAAAAAAAGAAAATTACTGGCCAATATCGCTGATGAACACTGATGCAAAAATCCTCAACAAAATACTAGCAAATCGAATACAACAATCCATTAAAAAGATCATACATCATAATATACTGGGATTTATTCCAACGATACACGGATGGTACAGCATCCACAAATCAATCAATGTGATATAGCATATTAACAAAATGAAGGATAAAAATCACATGATCATCTCAATAGATGCACAGAAAGCATTTGACAAGATACAGCATCCATTTATGATAAAAACTCTGAACAACATGAATACAGAAGGAAAGAACCTCAACATAATAAAGGCCACGTATGACAAACCCGCAGCTAATATCATTCTCAGTGGAGAAAAACTGAAAGCTATCCCTCTAAGAACAGGAACCAGACAAGGATGCCCACTTTCACCACTCTTATTTATCATAGTATTGGAAGTCCTAGCCAGAGCAATGAGGCAAGAAAAAGAACTAAAAGGGATCCAAATTGGAAAAGAAGAAGTAAAGCTGTCACTCTTTGCGGATGACATGATTTTATGTACAGAAAACCCTAAAGAATCCACTAAAAAACTTTTAGATATAATAAATGAATACAGTCAAGTCACAGGATACAAAATCAACATACAAAAATTGGTTGCATTTCTATACACTAACAACGAAGTAACAGAAAGAGAAATTAAGAATAAAAGCCCATTTACAACTGCAACAAAAAGAATAAAATACCTAGGAATAAACTTAACCAAAGAGGTGAAAGACCTGGACACCAAAAACTGTAAAACATTGTTGAAAGAAACTGAAGATGACACAAACAAATGGAAAGATATTCCATGCTCTTGGATTGGAAGAATTAACATAGATAAAATGTCCATACTTCCTAAAGCAATCTACAGATTCAATGCAATCCCGATCAAAGTTCCAGCAACATTTTTCACATAAATAGAACAAAGAATCCTAAAATTTATGTGGAACAACAAAAGACCCCGAATAGCCAAAGGAATCCTGAGGAAAAAAGAGCAAAGCTGGAGGTATCACACTCCCTGATTTCAAAATATACTACAAAGCTATAGTAACCAAAACAGCATGGTACTGGCACAAAAACAGACACACAGATCAATGGAACAGAATGGAGAGCCCGGAAATAAATCCACACATTTATGGGCAGCTAATATTCAACAAGGGAGCCAAGAGCATATGATGGAGAAAGGAGAGTCTCTTCAATAAATGGTGTTGGGAAAACTGGACAGCCACATGCAAAAGAATGAAAGTAGACCATTATCTTACACCATGCACAAAAATCAACTCAAAATGGATTAAACACTTGAATATAAGACCTGAAAAACTGAAACTTCTAGAAGAAAGCATAGACAGTATGCTCTTTGACATCGGTCTAAGCAGCATATTTTCAAGTGCCATGTCTGACCAGGCAAGGGAAACAAAAGAAAGAATGAACAAACAGGACTACATCAAACTAAAAAGCTTCTGCACAGCAAAGGAAACCATCAACAAAACAAAAAGACAACTTAACAATTGGGAGAAGATATTTTCAAATCATGTATTAGATAAGGGGTTAATAGTAAACATATACAAAGAACTCATATATCACAAGAACAAAAAAACCAACAACCCAATTAAAAAATGGCCAAACGATCTGAACAGAGATTACTCTAAAGAAGATATACAGATGGCCAACAAGCACATGAAAAGTTGTTCAACATCATTAGCTATCAGGGAAATGCAAATCAAAACTACAATGAGGTATCACCTCACTCCCGTCAGAATGGCTATAATTAACAAGACAGGAAACAAGTGTTGGAGAGGATGTGGGGAGAAGGGAACCCTTGTACACTGCTGGTGGGAGAGTAAACTGGTGCAGCCACTATGGAAAGCAGTAGGGAATACGCTCAGAAAATTAAGAATAGATCTAGCATATGATCCAGCTATTCCACTGCTGGGTATTTATCCAAAGGACTTGAAAAGACAAATTCATAAACATACATGCACCCCTATGTTCATTGCAGCATTATACACAATAGCCAAGACTTGGAAACGACCTAGGTGCCCATCAAGGGACGAATGGATAAAGAACATGTGATATATATACACAATGGAATACTACTCAGCCATAAGAAATGATGAAATCCGGCCATTTGTGAACTTGAGGGTATTATGCTAAGTGAAATAAGTCAGAGAGAGAAAGACAAATACTGTGCGATCTTACTCATAAGTAGAAGATAAAAACAACGACAAGCAAACATAGCATTGGAGATTGGATTGGTGGTTACCAGAGGGGAACGGGGGGGATAGCAAAAGGGGTGATTAGGCTCATATGTGTGGTGATGGATTATAATTAGATTCTGGGTGGTGAACATGATGTAATCTACACAGAATTCGAAATATATTATGATGTACATCTGAAAGCTATATAATCTTGTAATCCAATGTTACTGCAATAAAAAAATTGAAATTTAAAAATAATAGCAATAAAAAATTATTTCAATGAAATTATCAAACTATGTGCATATTCTGTACACTAAAAATATTGTTAAGACATTAGTTCTTCCTAAATTGATGTAAAGATACAAAGCAATTGCAGTGAAAACTTTTTAGGCTTTTTTCAAAACATTGAAATAGTCAAATTAATTACAAAGTGGAAATGAAAATACAAGGGAACTAGAATAGTCAAAACGATTTTGGAAAAGAGGAACAGCGTTGGAGGACTTACACTTACTGATTTAAGATGTACTCTATATCTGTAGTGAACAAGCCAAAGTGGTATTTGCGTAAGGGTAGCCACACATACAATGGAACAGAATAGAGAGTACAAAACCGTCTCAGACATGTAACCAAGTGATTTTGGGCAGAGGCTCCAAAGTAACTCAAAAGGGAAAGGGTTATCATTCAATAAATTCTGCAGCAAAAAAAAAAAAAAAAAAAAAGGATAAACATGTGAATGAAAATAAACCTCAATATATACTTCACACCATCACCATTATCACCATCCACAAAAATTACCTTGAAATGGATCATAGATCTAAATGTGACAACTAAAACATAAAAGTTCAAAAAGAAACCATAGGAGATGACTTACTGAACATCGATTAGGCAAAAACGTTTCAAATAGGACAAAAAAAGCATAACCGTAAAACCAAAAGAAGTGATAAATCTGGCTTCATCAAAATGTAATACTTTTGTTTGTCAAAAGATAACGTAAGGAAAATGAAGAGGCAAGCCACAGACTGGGAAAATATTTGCAAAATGTAACTGATAAAGGACTTGTATCCACTATATATATATATATATATATATTTACAACTCAGTAACAAGAAAATAAACAACTTGATTTTTAAAATAGGCAAACACATTTGAATAGACACTTTACCAAAAAAGATATGATTGCCAAAAAAACACATGGAAAGGGCTCAATATCATTAGTTAGGAAGGAAATTTTTTAACTCCAATGACATACTATTCTTAATCACTAGAAAAGCTAAAATTTAGAAGACTAAAAATACCAAGTTTTGGTGAAGACGTGGAGCACTTGGGACTCCCGCACCTTACTGGCGGGAGTGGAAAATGATACAACCTCTTAAGACAGTTTGACAGTTTGCTACAAAGTTAAATATACACTTTTTCAGACAACCAAGCAATCTCATTCTTAGGTATTATGAAAAAGAAATGAAAATATGTCCATACAAATAGTAGCACTCAAACGTTCATAGCAGCTTTACTCATCTGGGTGCCAAATTGAATAGAACCCAAAACCCATTACCTGGTAAGTGGATGAATTGTGGTATATTCATAAAATAAAATATTCCTCATCAATAAAATTAAATGAACATTTGATACAGACAACAACATGGCTGAGTACCCAAAGTGTTATATTAAGAAGCCAGAAAGAAGAAAATGCACATGCTGTATGATTTCATTTATATGAAACAATAGAAAAGGCAAAACTCCAGTGAAACATGAGATCACCGATTACCAAGAGTTAGGAGAAAACTTTTTGGGGTGATGGAAATGCTATTTATCGTGATTGTGCTGATGATTACATACACGACTGTATACATTTATCAAAACTTGTTAAACCGTACCCTTAAAATTGATGACTTTTATTTTCTATCTACTTTAACTTAGTAAGTCTGATTTTAAAAATTAACTATACTGGTTTGGTTAAGCAGTCAATTAAATAAAACTAATTATTGAGTTTGTACTTTATACAAGGCACTTCACAAATCTCTGCAAGGGAAGAAAAGAGGAAATGTGTCCCCAGCATGTGCACCATGTATCACAACTCCAAACCAATGCATCCATTCCATCTGGAAAAGTCGAAGCTTCACCTGCTCTTGCTCACTTCTGGCTCTGGGTTGTAGTTAGTGTGTGCTGGGCAGTCAGGGAGGTACGTGGCTTCTCCCTTCAAGAGAGAGCCTGGCTGTCAGCTACGAGGTGTGCAGTCAGCCTCCAGCGGCACCACCTCCCACCATGTTTTAACCAATGCCACACCAGTTGGGGGCAGCCACCATAGTGACAGAGCTGGGCAAGAGCAGCAGAGCCAGGCCAATTTCTGCCCACAACTCTGATGGACGATCTCCGCTGCAAGGCTCCCCATCTGAGTTGTATGAGACTTTTCAGACCTTTATCACGGTCTGAGTCTCCCATTGTCCAGTTCTGCTTCACGGTTTTTATTTGTCACAGGCATTACCCCCAGGAACCCTCTTGTATTCCTACCTCCATCATTCTGGCTGTTTCCCAGAGGACCCAACCTGACACACTTAAAGAATAACAGAGTCGTTCTTATTAAGAGGAGCTTGGCCATGTAAAAGCAGTGTTGGTTCGGCAACCATCTCTGAATATTCAATGGGCTTATGCTGTCATTGACACTGTGTATATCTGTATAAAAGGGGCAGCCCTCCTCCACACGTAGGTACCTACATAACCTGATCTATGCGTGGAGTTAAAATACCAGTCCTTGGAAGAAGTGTATTTTAAGCTGTGGCCAGGTAGACAGATGGATAACTCATGGCAAAGAGAGGAAGAATGATTTATGGGACTTTAGATAAATAGAAATCAAGGATTCTGATTTCCAGAGTTAAGCACCTCTTCCCTGAAACAGTTACCTCTAAACCAAAAGAAAACCTAGCTTCTATCATTTTGTAGGCAGCAAAGTAGACACAGGGTCTTGTTTTGCTCATGTCCCGCCGTCATCTTTACCCATCGTTTAGACATGTATGCTGTGGAACGAACTGAGATACTCTCTCTCCATCTCAACTGCTTCTCCGTTTCTATCTGGAGAGAAATCTGGAGAAGAGAATGAATCCCCTCATGGCTTACAGGGATCCAATGTCAGTTGGTGTGGGGGTGCATGGGTATATAAGAAGAGACACATGAAAAAATAAAGTGCTTCTTCAGCACTATATTGCGAGGCTAATCGTTCCCAAGGTTCAGCTCAAATCCTGATCCTTCAGCATGTGAGACAAGACTGGTTTTCTCTGAAAGAAAATTAATATTTGATATAAATGTATACCTCTGGCAAATCCTAATGATATCACTATTCAAACAGTTTTTAAATGTGAGGATCAAGATAGAGCCCATAGCCATTCCCGTTAGAAAGAATGAACCAGAAGCAGAAACCCAAATCATGAATACATGCCTTCCTTCTCTGCTTCGAAGGCAGTGGGAGCCCAGTAGAATTGAGGAGACAGAAGAAAGGGGGAGAAAGACTTCCAGGGGTACCCTATGACACCCTAGAGTGTGAAGGCCTGTCCTGTACCCAACCCTGCTCTCTGTAGAAAGCGAGGGGAGAGGTTAATTAGAGTCCAAATACTCAGTCCTCCACTCTGCATGGCTTTTGGTTCTCAACTAGTTATGACTGAGTAACTTCAATTGAAAGTAATGTAATGTGCAACACAAACAAGTTTTTAAGTGTAAGTTTTGGCTCAAATCACTGAAAATTCCAAGTTTAGGGGTAGCATCAGCTGGGACATGATGCCGCGGGATCTCAAATGACGCCACGCTGACCTGGTTAGTGCCACCCATCATTTCCATTGTGCTCTTCTCCATGCACCTCCTTCACTCTTAGCCAGACTTCCCTTCCCCCCACCCCATCCTAGCCCTTGCCATGTGATAACAGGGCTGTAGAAGCTTCAGTTCTCACACCGAGCCTCACATCCAACAGGGAAGAGCACATTTCTCTCCCCTAATGCTAAAAAATATTCATATATATCCTGGGCCTAACTCTCACTGGCTTAAATCAGATAGTGTACCCATTCTTGAACCAAAAATCACCTCAGTGAGGGGAAGGTGTTGATTAGTGTGGATGGCAGGGCTGATCCCTGGTGCTGAGCCAGAGGTCAAACTTATGTCATTACAAGGAGGTGGGGGAGGCTGGCCCTGTGGAAACTCCTGGATAATGTTTTATTAGACAAAGGTTGAATGGATTGTGGGTCAGCTGGGTTGATGCTGTGACAATAAAAACCCTCTTTTTGAATACTTGACTGATCTTTCAGCAAATGAAGACCTAAAACCAACATCAGAGTTCAGGAGGTGATCAGTGTAGGAAAGACAGAGGCTGGTGAACACGAGAGGGAAGAGCTCTGTGCAAGATGCCACTCAGGAGGAGCAATGGGTGTCCCCATTGTCACCGGACAGGAAGCTGTGGGTTAGTACATGACTCCCCAAGTGTGGAGACACAGGCCATTTTCTAGGATCTTGTCCCCTAAGGAGTAGTGATGAACATCCTCCCTACACGCAAGGAGAAGAGGCTGGTCTATCGGATTCTATAGCCATCACTAACAATAAGATTAATCATTAATATTAGCTTAAAATGTAAATTACCACCTTCTACACACAAAAGACAATTTGTGGTTTCCTAATGACAAAGTCTTTAGGAGTTAATTAGTAAATCTCTGACCCCAGAGAACAAAAACAAACTCTGGACGTGGGGCTGGGGAGCTGGTTGTGGTTGTCAGGAGTTAGGACATTTCCGGAATTGATGGCTTTTCCCGGATGTCCATCTTAGTGTCAACCAGATAGACATAGGTAGTCTTGAGATTGTCATATCTGAGAGAGTATGATCACTGAACTCAATTTTCCAATCTTCAGGTACTTGAGCCCGATAAATTCGCAGTACCCAAGATGTCTAGACAACATGGATGTGAGAACTTTATAACTGCCTGATCACTGGGAAGTCTGAACCCCACTCAAGCTATGAAAAAACAACAACAAATAACAACAACAAATAATAACAACAAAGGGAAAAAATGTTCTATCCAAATCACACAAGAAATGAATGACCTCAAGGAATGGACTGCACTTCTCATCTATTTAGTTTTGCTATTTCCATTGGGAAATTTTCCCAAGCAGTTAAATATGAGCCTACAGCTAAGGGAGCCTAAAAGGTCCTCACTATTTAGGCATACTTCTCCCTCGTATAGGTGAAAACATGATTTTCACATAAAGCAGAAAAATAGGGAGGATATTAAATTGTACATACTCTGTAGTTACAACCAATATCATTGTGAAAGGCTTATGATGCAGTTTGCACAACAATTATTGCAATGGCTGCACAATGCTTTATTGAATAGATGTGCCATTCTCACTCTCTTTAGTTATTGGAGAAAATCTAAAGTGATTTTTAATGAATTCAGTAGACGTTGCAAATTTCCTATATTAAACATTTATTTATCATATCCCATTTATGCTGCATATTAAGCATGTCTGTATTTATGCCATATTTCCATACATGCATACCTATAATTTTTCATTAATACTAAAGTTAGCAACAATTCAATGATAACAGTAAGTTCTCAAAGAATTTGCTTTTCCAGTATTGCCCATATCAACTCCTGTCTATATTTCTCTAATTTATCATTACCACTCTTTCTAAAGAAAAATTGAAATGAATTGAAATGAATTTGTCTTGACTTCAAGATCATTCTTTTTTTAACCTCTTAAATTCCTTTACATCCCCCTTCTCCTCCGCACACATGTTCTTCCAAGGCTGCCAGCATCCATTTGTCCCCATCCTTCCCCTTTTTTATTAAAATGATAGTTAACTTACATGCTACCTCTCTAAGTAACCTCCTGCATTTCAAAAGAATATCAATCAACAAATACTGAGCTTACTATTATTATATTAGAAGGTACTTATTGTTGGAAGACACTAAACTCATCATGGAGACCCTGAAAAGAGCAAATACACAGGACTCATGCAGTGTTCTCTCTTTGCTTACTGGGCAGTTGACTGCGTAGGATCCAACACCAGACCTGGAGGCCCAGGAGCCAGGGCATCATCACAAGAGTGAAGGAGCCAAGCCCTCTGAGTCACCATTTTGAGTAGACCTAAGAGGGATACCTCCACTGCAATTTTCATGTATAAGAAATATACTTTTACTGTACTAAGTCGCTGCAGTGAGGACGGTTGGTTACAGAAGTGACTCTGTCCTGACTAATACATCAATTTGAACCAGGAGTGGGGTTCTACAGAGAAAGCAGGAAGGAAGGAAGGAAGGAAGGAAGGAAGGAAGGAAGGAAGGATGGATGGAAGGATGGAAGGAAGGATGGAAGGAAGGAAGGAAGGATGGAAGGATGGACGGAAGGAAGGATGGATGGAAGAAAGGAAGGAAGGAAGGAAGGAGGAAAGGAAGGAAGGAAGGAGGGAAGGAAGGAAGGAAGAAGGAAGGAAGACATAAAATTCTAAAACAAGAGACAATAGCCTTAGGATGGGCTGCATGGGGAAAAAACCTGATATAGGCGAGGTTGTGCTGTGACAAACTCTTGCCCGCAATGGCTTGAGAAGCAGATCGCGTGTCTGCTGAGTCCGCAGCCCGGGGGGCATGATTGGGAAGAACAACAGCCCTGACGTGTGGGGTTATTACTGCATACATTTATATCAGAAAAAACTTTGTTCAAGATGAAATAAGAACAACAAGAGTTCAGTACTTTGAGCCTGGAAGAGCTGTACTGATTTTAAGCCCAAATAGTAAGAAATGGGATTGAGAAGGTCTGCCTGACGCCAACAGTCCAGCCCTGGCCTTCCAGTGAAGACCAGATTAAGGTGTAGCCTTCTTCATCAAGTCTAATCATCTCAGGGTAGCAGGCGCAAAGCTGAGAGAGACGAAGGGGCAGTGGAGCAAAGAAATTTGTAAAACTTGAAAAAGAGGTCTGGGCGATAACTTTGGGTACAGTTCCTGGTTCCAGGAACTGACCAGGGCAAACAGTCAGAAGTCTGCGTGTAATTGAACCATAGTGTAAAAGAGACTGGACAGGTAAGGATTTGGACAGTCAAGACGTGAGACAAACAGCTGTTTCTCCAACTTTGCAGGATCAGAAAGCAGGACGAGAAAGCTATGTAGCACCCTACAAGGTCGCACTCCTCCACATGACTTCAGATGTGGCCAAGAAAGAACTCTCCAGCAGATAGAGAGAAGGACCATGGAGAACAATGGATGAGGTCCTGGAAGAAAGCAAGACCAAGGTATAGTTACATGAGCTCCCTACCCTCAGGAGGGGTGGCTTCCAAAGCGCCACCCTCAGCGTTCCAGCGGGGCCTCAACCAGTGACTGCTGAAGTCTCCTCTCCATCCACCCACCTTATAACCATGAAGAAAGCCTGAAGAGGGCATCTTGAACTCAAAATAAAGAAGTATGAAATTTCAGACCCTCTGTGACCTACAAAAAGAGCATCACATTCCACATTCTCATACTTAGTGATGACGCGATTCTGCGTGTGAGGCTGGTCTGCATGGCAGCAATATTGCATGCTCATCTCCAAATGAGAGCAATGAACTTGGAAAATGTCCACGTCAGAGTCCTGGGAAGATCCCCATGATAGAACAGTGCTGGGCCAAGAACCTAGAATAGTGAAGTACAAGTTGTTTGAACAACTAAGGATAGTCAACACAAGGGATGTCAAAATGAAGGGCAAAAGATAGAGGGACTAAGTGCTGGCATTCCCAGAAATAATTGTCAATTCAGAATAATTGAAATTCCCTGGTCACGCCCCACCTCCCAGGAGAGGAAGCTGGGTCTCTGATCTAGCCCATTGATCACCTGCTTAGGAGCCCATGGCTAGGTGTGTGATATATTCCCCAGGCAGTCCAGATGTGGTTTTGCATTTCTGCGTTGTAATTTATTTTAAAATATTTCAGTATGAATGTGAATATGCGTGGGTACAAGTTAGTTCTCATTTACACCTAGAAGAGGTTGCTGAGCACCTGAAACGTGTCCCTCCGGGTTCGCGTTCTCCCCAGTGGTGGAGACTTTTGTTTATGTTAACCCCAGTGATCAGGTTGTCAGGCAGGGGCCCTTGACATGAAAAAAACGGAGCTTTGTCATTTTGAATTATCTTATCCCTCTCCAAGAAAATCTGGCTTTCAACTCTATTTTCTCACTATGGACGAAACAAGTCAGCTCCGAGACTCTAAAATCCCATTCTGGATGTCGAAAGCTGAGCCCTCTATTTCTCTTTCTCCTTGCATTTTGGGTGTGACTGTCCTAAATCCCCCTGAGGCAGGCGGGCTCCTCTGGCCCAACAGAGGAGGTTACACACAAGGAAACACAGGAGAGAAAGCAGGCAAAATTAGTTCAAAAAATGTCATCCCTGTCACTTGGCTGCTGCCTGAGTCTTCCTTTCCTCCACAGGTAAGCTTCTTGAGTTAGTTTTTCTAATTTGCTGGCACCCAGTTCTGTCTTCACCATTACTCTGAAATCGCTACCACCAAATGTCACCAGTGGATTGCTTATTGCTAAAGCCAGTGTACACCGTATTAGTCAGAACATGTCCACTTCTATACAGACAATCTGCAAATCTCGGTGGCTTAAGGCAACTAAAGGTCTTTTTGTTTTCTTATATCACAGTCCAATGTGGGGGCTCTGCTCCATATAGTCAGTCAGGGACCCAGGCACCTTTCATCTTGTGAAGTCGCCATCTTCCGTGCTCACCCTCTAAGGTCACTGCAGATTGGGACACAGAGAGTAGAGGTGGACACATGGGAGAATGATACGAAGTTGGGAGTCTAAGTGGAGTGCATTGCCTCAGCCCGCTGTACATCCGCCAGATAATCATGCTCCAATCCAAATGCAGCGGGCTGGGGAATGGGGTTGGGTGAGCCAGGGAAGAAGAGCAGAAATGCACATATCTGGTAGCAGCAGCATTCATAGCCACCATCACCTTCGAGTCCTCCTATTCCTTGACCTCTTTGCAGTTTCCTGACTCTGTTGACCTTCCCTCCCTCTTGAGATGTTCTCTTTTCTTGGCTTCTAAGGCTCCATACACTCTTGGTTTCCCTGCCTCCTCTCTGGCTACTTTTTCTAAGGTTATTCCTCACAGTCCATCACATAAATGACGCCCCTTCTCCTCCGTTCTCTCTCTATCTCCCTGGGCAACCAAACCCATTCACACGGCATCAACTGGTCTCCATGTAAGGAGTCTCAAAGCTATGTCCCCAGCTCAGACCTCTGTCTGAAGCCCCAGATCTATATATTCAATTGCCTAGTGGGCCTTTCCTCTTTAGGGTCCTAGAGGCGTCTCCAATGGACCTCACCACACACTCCTCACTCCTCTGCCACTTTTTCTTAGTGACTGGCCCTGCAGTCTGTACGATACCCCAAGTCATCTTTGAGCCCTTTCTCTTCTTCACTTCTCGCCTCTCAAGACTAAGTCCTGACAATCTGTCATCTTAATATTTCTCTAATTTTTTTAGCATCTTGCCCCCTGAGCATCCTGGCCCAGGAAACCCTCATCACTTGCCTTGTTTATTTCAGCTCCCTCCTAGAGGATGCTCGGGTTGCAGTCTTCTTCTGGTTATTCTCCACAATGCAGACAGATCGCATCCTGCCACTTTGTATGTAAAACACAAAAGTAGCCCCCAAACCCCAGCCCATTGGTCTCAGGATAAAATCCCACACAGTAACTGGGTCTCTCTGTATGGCTATGCTTCTACCTCTCTGCAGGATTCTCCTGTGATCTCCACGTCAACTGAGTGGAATTATGATTGGGTCACGATATTCTCTCTCTTCACCAGACCGTGGCTGTTCCTGAGGCTGGTGTGCCCAGTGGCCCCCTCCCTCCTACTGCATTTCCTCTGATAGCTTCCCATCCATGCTTCAGGAAGCCGGCCCTGATCCCCCAATGCTGGGCTACACACCTCCTCTCCCGGTACAGGCGCTCATGTGGGTTTAGAATTCTCATTGCATCTCTAAGCACACTACCCTACATGCCTGCAGGATATGGCGGGAATATAGCAGTGCTCAACACCATCCACCTGAATAAAGGAACAAACCACAGCAAGAAAGGAAGGGAGAAGGAAAGAAGGAAAAAGAATTTAGGTTTTCAATAATCTAAGACAAATACTGATATAGTAAATCCTGATCATACTAAAAATCAACATAATACTGAACTGCAAATCCTCCAGTAAGTAAACTTACAAATAAATTACGTGTAATTAGCATTAAAGAGCTTTGTTGAATAGTCATGGGAATGTTCTGAAAGTGTATCTAAGCTCTAAATTCATTATTTCTGGATTATCTTTAAATGAAGAGACCCTCAAAAATCCAGGCCGAGAGCCCTGTAATAACAGCTGCACCAAATTGGTGTTTAACTCTTCCATTGGAAGCTGTTTTCCTAACACACGATTATCTATTTCATGAGTATTTGAACAGTATCCATTTTTTATCCTGATGGTGGCTACAGTAGGCAAATGTTGTTTTTGAATTCCTAAGAAATAATCTAGAATAAAAACAAATTTAAAAACTCATTTTCTTTTTTTTCTTTAAATGAGCTCAGTGGTAACAATCTGGCTTTTATGTCTGAAAAGTTATTCTGTTTGGTATGCCTGCATTACTAGGCGATATAGATTGCATTTTAATCACCAAATACATTAGAATTGGCAATAAACAGCTTTAAGACTGCTAAATTATTCTTCCATGCATGGTCAATAGGCAGCTAGGATTCTTTCTGGTGAGTGAAATGAACAGCATCACCGTCATTGTCATCATTGACTGATCCTTACTCACAGTATGGGCCATGAAGAAACTTAACCCAAGGAGTAGCTAGAGTTCAGGGTGCAAAGGGCAGGGGTCACACAGCGAACCATTCAGGATGTGAGGACAGCTCCTGGAGGGAACCTGAGGCCAATACTGAACATCAGGAGAGGAGACACCAAGAGACAGTCAAGTCAGTTGAACACAGAGTCTGGAATCACGGTGTTAGGGAATAACAGGGTGGGGGAGTGTGTGTGAGAGAGAGAGGAGAGAGAGTTGGTGGTAGGAGGCTCGTGCCCCTTTGTCCTGTGGTCATCCTCCCTCCGCGAGAACCCCTTGGAACGCTTTGCCCAACATCTGCATCTGTATCACACTCCCCAGGTGCAAGGCCTTTGTCTCATGCAGAATTTCCTTTGACACTAGAGCCCTGTGAGTTAAAGAGAGCAGTGATTGTTAGCCCATTTTACAGATGAGAAAGCTAAGAATTAGGGACAATGAAAGTGGTTTGTGTACTTGATGAGGTTCACAGTCAAGACGAGAGCCCAGGGATTTGGGCATCTTGCCTAGGGCTTTTCCCAGGTTCCCCAGTAGCGCTCTCCTCTGTACCAGGGCACGAGGCTTGAACTCAGAAAGACCCAGTGGTCATCCTCATGGCAGAATTTTAGACAGATATAGGAAAGGCTCCATCACACACCCAGCAACACGTCCATCAATTAAGAAATGTCATACCTAGTCAAAAGGGGACAATTGGTATAGTGGTCAAGCATACCCTCCACGTGTTTCATTAGCCAGTTATTCCTTTCTAGATTTTAGAAGGGAGAAGGCAGAAACCACAAAATGCTCTTTTAGCCTCCTCCTTTCCCAAAATGAGTAGCATAGTGACAAGGTAATCCCTTGTATAAATATATATGCCAGGATGCTATCATTAGATAGATAGATGGATAGATAGACGGCTGCTAGTGAGGATTTAGTTGGTTCTGTGGTAGGCTGGGTCCTGGACCAGCCCACTCTGTGTGTAGCTAACGCAAAGATCTTGGGTGGAGGTATGCATAATTGACCAACAAGTGGTTGGGCATCTCTGGAGACAAGGACTGGATGAGACATTAACACCTAGGAGAGGCTAGGAGAAGGTAAGTGGGTATTGAAACGACTTTATCATATTTATATAGGGCTGCCCCTGTGCTCTTATGAGGCTGAATTATGTCCTAGATTCCTTTCCTCCAGGAGTCTTCATTTTAAACGAGATTTGAGGTAGTTGGGATGTGGTTATTGTTCCACATGTCAACAGCTCCTGATGAGTTCATTCATATTTTACTGTAGTGGTAACTGGGAGGCTCTGTTAGGCTGCAACGAAACGACATTTTTCTTACTGTTTGCTCCTTCTGTTCATCTGATTGACGTACTATATTTTGTTCTGTCTTATCTTTTGGTGCTTTGTGGCAAATGTCCATAGTTCTTATTCAGCTCCCCCAAGGTGTTTGTTGTGAGCAGAAGACGAAGATAATGGCCCTGTTTATGAGAGGACAAACAATTGATTGTGTTGATGATAAACAAAACTAAATAAAGAGCTGGAAGGACTGGGCACAAATCTGGTCTCATGAAGTTAGTAATGGATCTCACCTGGCAGAAACGAAGAAATGGACTATTTTCACAAAGGCTGAAATACCGTATAACTCAGCAGGTATATTGGAATTTAAGAAATAGCTATACAATTAAATTACTTCAAAGTCAATTTCAAAATGCACCTTTTTGAAATTCAGATCTTTTGTAGTGAACTCATTGAATTTCCAAGCTCCCAGAATCCAAGAGATATGATTTAACTCATTTTGGCATCTCCATCAATGCAACAGTGAATCAGCCGGCATGTTTCTCTGTGGAAGATATAAGCAAAGGATAAAAATGAACCCTGCCCCGAAACTTAGACCCAAGACCACAGCTTTGGAAACCAGGAGGGAAGGTCTTAACACATGCAGGCACACATTGAGGCCTAGGAATGGTACATGGATTCAACCAGGGAGAAATGTCTTGGAGCTGGAGGGCTGCTTGGCAGAGGTGGAATTTGACATTGGCTTTGAACACTGCATAACATTTAAAAAGGTGGAAAGAAAGGTGGTGAGGATTTGAGGCATTGGGGCCTGGCTGAGGGAGGCACGGAGGCAGGAGTAAGCGCAGTCAATTGCCCGTGGGAAATGTATGGCAGCCACAGACAGGATGGGGCTCACTCTTGACTTCAGATACCTAGTATGTGATCATAATAAACTGTAATCTAAACAGTCAAATGTTGGCAAAAGGCCTAATTACTTTAAGACAGAATCTAAGGGAAGAAAAAAAACCACCTCTATAAAATACTGATAAAATATGAAGGACACCCCAGTGGCCATGAGTGGCTCCTGATTTCAAGGACTGGAGGTGCTTGAGTTATCTGCTGCTCCTTCCTTTCCTCCGGACTGCGGGGAGTTGCACACCCTGTATGTGCTTCCCTCAACACTCCTGTCGATCTGTTGAAGTCTGATAATTTCTTGATACATAATCATTTCCAGGAGTAGCAGAAATTAAATTTGGACTGGCATCTTAGTGATTCAGATCTGAGCACAGCGGTGCAGGTCAGGAAGTTTGGAGGCGTGGAAGCTCCCTTCCCGGGGCCTGCTGCGCACACGGATGAGACGACCGTTCTCAGAGACGAAACCCCAGGATGACAGGAATGAGCCTCGCTTCTGCACCTCCAATTCCGTCTTCTTCTCAGAACAGGAAAGAGCAGCTGCTGCTTCTTTTCCACCGTGGCTGTCATTTTCTCTGTGTTCCCTTTCCCAAGAGGACTGTGTGTGTTTGGTTCACGTGCACGGCTGACACACGGGCACGAGAGGCTGGTACCGTCTGTCTACCCATCACCTCTTGTTAGGACAGCTCAGTCTAACGCTGAATTTGTCGTTAACCTCTTGTTGTTTTGAAATTTTATATCCCTATGTATTTATGTTTTCTATATTTTGCAGTCACAGAATTAGGTGGATACACATTTAAAATTATCTATCTTCTTAGTGAAGCAGTCCATCAACATAGTTAACATCTTTATTTTAAAAATGCTTTTTTCCCTGGATAGTGTCTATTTCTCTGATATTAGTGTAGCTTCACCAGTTGTATATATTATTATTTTATTAATAAAATAATAATTAGTGCTTGCCTGACATTTCCTTTCCCATCTTTTGACTTCAGTTTTCTGTATTCTTATGTTTTATGTCTTTTAACTAGAGAGTTTGTTTGGGTCCAACATTGTGATCACAGACATGTTTGAATTCATTTCTTCCATACTATTTTTTCTTCTTATTTGTTCTACTTTTTCCACATTTCTTTATTTTTCTCTTGTTTTTCCTAATTTGGAGCAATTGAGGTCTGTTTGGTTGTTTGTATTTCTTTATTCCACTTTCTCCTCTACTAGTGGGAATGTTATTATTTCTATATCTTTTGCTTGCCCTAAGAATTTTAACATGCATATTTACTTTGAAAATTTTAAAGGGCAACCGGTATATTCACAGATAAAGCTGATTATAATGCTTTAATTCTGATTGCCCATTTCTGACTACTGTACTATATTAAGTTTCTAACTTCAAAGATTACTTTGTTTCAAAATATACTTATTTTCCCCTTTTAGACTTATGTATTTACCTGCCACTTTCTTTCCTCACTATTATTTTTAGATGTCGAGACTTTCTTTGGAATGGTTTTTCTTTTTTCCTGAAGTACCTCCTTTTGAACACGGCCATTCAATGTGCGGTGTGCGTGTTAGCACTGGTCTGCAAGCTGCCAGTTACTGTCCATAACCCGGAAAGGGGCATGAGCCAGAATGTCCATCAACCACATGGCGAAGAACTCTGTGTATTGCAGCCAACGTGTTTTTCCCCACAAGACCCTTAACGAACGATGCAGTCTGTGGATTTAAATCCTGAGCCAACACCTTGCATGGTCCTGGATCTGCCTGTGCCTTCAGGGGCGCTGCTTTAGGATTTCCTCTAGAGAGTTTCTGTTCGTGTAAGTTTTTGGTTTGTTACTGTTTTTATTTTGTTCCCATTCTGGAAAAATAGTTTTGTTGTATAAAGAGTTTTCAATGGAGAAATTTTCTCTATATGCTGGTTATGCTGTTGAGAATCTGGCTCTCGGCCTGGTTATCTTTCCTTTGTAGATAAGGCGTCTTTTCTCTCTGAAGGCTGGACTTTTGGTCCACGTTGTCCTGCACGTTCACTCTGATAGATCTCGGTGTAGATTCCTTCTTATTTCTCCTGCTCAGGATTTATTGGGCTTCCTGTATCCAAAGATTGGCCTTCAATAGTTACAGAGAATTCCCTTCCATTATCTCTTCAAATAGTATCTCTTTTCCATGTTCTTCATTGTCTCTTTCTGATACTTTGATGGGATGAATTTTAGACCTTACTTAATCCTCTCGTCCCTTAACCTGTCTTACATTTTGGTACAACTCTCTGTGTAGCGACAGGGTACTTTCTGTTCATCTAGCTTCCAGGTTAATAATTCTCTGTTAACGTCATTTAGCCTGATATTGTTAAGTTCATAAATAAATAGATGAGAGAGAAGGGATGAGAGAGAGAGAGAGAAATATGAGCGGAGGAAATAAGAGAGGAAACATGAGGCCTCTGGTTCAGAGAACAGAGTGTGGCATCTCAGCCACAGTTCCCCACAGCACAATAGACACAGATGCTGCGTGGCACACTCTTTAGACTCCCCCGGCCGTCTGAAACTACTTGTCATTTCTTTAATGTGCGTCTCCCTCACCTGTCTGCTGTTCTCTCTAAATGGAAAGCCCTCTGTCTCTCCTCATTTGGGTAGCACGTTCTAGTTCATTTTAACCCACTTCAGGTACCACACGCTGCAGGAAGCCTTCTGTAAACGTCCTCTGTGTGGCTTTAGCACCCTGTACAGATCTCTCCCAAAGCACCCATCACACAGTTTTCCAAAAAAAAAAAGATTACTGTTTGTCTATCTCATTACACTTTAAACTGGTTGAGGGCAGCAGGTAGCTTTTCCATCTCTGCATTCCTGCTGCCTGTCTGAAAGCCTGGCACGTAGGAATGCCCAGTGTTTCCACTGCTCTCATCAATCATTGTTCTCCAAGACTCTGCCTTTTATTATCTTTTTGTAAGATTGTACTAGAATCATCAAATGTTCGATGTAGAAGACATCTTTGTTGAGTATATAAATGTGTGATATTTGGAGAGCATTTTGTTTTGGCTTTAAGGACTGATGTCAACTAGGAGACTCCCATGCCTGCATCCTCTTCATATCAAGGGCCAGTGCAATTTCAAGTGCCTAAAATCTCATTGCTTGGGAGGAAGGAAAGGTGAGTAACCACCAGCAAGAATAAAAAAATGGAGGAAAATGGCCGCTGGGTAAGCGACACACAGGGTTTGCAAATTTATTAGGAGTTCCTCTATCCCAGAAATGGCTTGGTTTGGAGAAGGAAAATATTCTAGATATTTCTTTCCTTCCATTTTAAATATTTTCCCTAACTTCCATTACTGAGTCGTGTTGAGCTATGTCTAAGTTGACAGAGCACCAACTTTAGCTCATTTATTCAAGTGTACTGTGATTTGCATAGTTTCATAACCTGTTAGCATCTGCTCATTGATAATTCTGAGCTTGTAGTTTCCTGCTGATTTTTACTGCAGAGGTGGAAAAGCACTAAGTGACAATTTGTTCCTTTAATTTTCGTATGCAAACAAAGTCAGGGAACAAAGAAAGATGCGCAGTGACTGCAAAAAAATCATTATTATTTTATCAACAATAATAATACAGTAGTCCATTACAACAGCTGCTTAGTAACAAATGCACCTAAAAGCAAGATATTGAGGCAATGCAAAAGATAAATTCCCATAATGCTATATGAATTATTTCGCATAGGGCCAGCTGTAGCCTACCACTGCCTAGCAGATTAATTGCAAATTTTGCAATTCTACATCTATCTCACCAGCTTTCAAAACGTGCACTAGCTAAGGCCAAATTGACTAATGCAAAGCCAGACTAATTAGGCATAAGTAGAATTCCTAGTACACCTGTACTAAGATTTCAGGGGCTACTATGGAAATTTCTTTTCCAGGAAAATCAGATCTCCCTTGGAACTGAGAGGTACAGTTTTAAAGGTACCTCTCTTTGGGTGATAAAATGTATGGGCTTAAATTCACCCCAAGGTTAAATTGATGAAAGGCGAGATATACTTTCTTTTTTGTTGTTGTTAAGATTTGCTTTTTGGTAAGGAAGATTGGGCCTAAGTTAACGTCTGCTGCCCGTCTTCTTCCTTTTTCTTTTTCTCCCCAAGGCCCTGGCACATAGTTGTATATGCTAGTTGTAAGTCATTCTGGTTTGTCTATGTAGGATGCCTCCACAGAGGCATGATGAGCGGCATATAGGTCTGTGCCCAGGATCTGAACTGGCGAACCCTGGGCCGCTGAAGTGGAATGTGCGGAATTAACCACTCAACCATGTGGCCAGTCCCAAGATATACTTTCTGAGAGAAGGAACAGATTAGAGAGTGCACAAGTAAATTTCATGCTTGGAGTCAAAAAGGAGGGTTTGTGAAAGAATATGGAGGAAAAGTTGCATCTTTATTTCCTTTCATCACTAACTGAAATTTAGCATCTCCTTCAATTATGAATGTAGGCAACAACCATTGTTGCATTAGCAATACCTATGACTTCGTTACCATTAGAAATCATTGATTTTTTTATATCATGTTACAGTTATTGCAAATATCCTGAAATGTTGTTTACCCTCAACCTGACTTTGAAATTATCATCCACAACATTTTCATAAAAATATCACATATGTTACTCTATCAAAATTTGTTTTCTTTTAAGTTTGGCTAACTGCAATTTCAATATAACTCATTTCCTTTGTGATCCTATGGTTTTCTTTTTCCTTCCTCTTTTTGCATTTAAGAACTTTGCTCATAGGAGGGTCTCCAGACTTCACCAAACTGCCAAGGGGCCTATATCTCAAAAAAGGGTAAGAATCCTGCCTTAAAGGTCAAAGAAAAAAGGAAAAGCCAGGGATTCTGTTAATAAAGTTCTCCAACTTCACAATTTTGCTCTTGGCAAAAAAAGCAGATGCTCCCTCATGAATACACTAATGCACAATTTAAAAATCAATTTCAGGGTAATGATAGTGAGCACAGCTTCCAAACAGAACCCCTTGTAGGTTGCCAGCCAAAGATGATCCAGACCCCAAACCTTAAGGGAGGCGGGAGGCCAGATCCCCCGTGCAGGGAAATCTACCTTTTACCCAGCAATAAAGGCCCCACTTCCTAAGTCAGGAGAGTTATTTTGATTAGTAGAATTATTTTGATTAATTGAGGCTTGAAAACAAAAATTAGGTGAGCAACAAAAGGAGGCAATGAAAGCTCTTTCCTCCAATCCTTTCCCTTTCCTCTACAAGAAAAGGATCAAGGTAAAGAAACCGAGTACTCTGGTCCACTTGCAGTCTCAGCCAATCACCCTCAGTCCATTTGCATGAACGTTTTGTTCTATGGATTTCCAGGGATTTGATTTTCTGATCTGGCCGTACTCCCTTTTAATCAAACCAAGTATAAAATTTACCAGTTTTGAGTGCTAATTTTGTGCTAGACATGTTGTTGAATAAATGAACGAACATTTCTTGAGCACGTACTATATTCTAGGTACTCGTCTTTCCCAAGAGTCAGCAAACATTTTCTGTAAAGGGCCAGACAGTAAATATTTTAGATTTTGCAGGTCAGACAACAGTCTCTGTTGCATCTGAGTGCAGCACAAACGCAGCCACAGACAATATACAACCCAACAGGAGTGAGTGTGGCCCAAGAAAACTTTGGTTACAAAAACGAGAGTTGGGCCGTAGTTAGTCCATGGGCGGTAGCTTGCCGACTTCTGTTCTAGTTTACAGAGTGAACAAAAGACGCCGAGTGCCTCTTCCGGGGCTGACATTCTCGCCGAGGGAGAGGCGCGGTGAGCACAGTGAATGAGTCACTCTGCAGCACACTTCAGGTTGACAGGCACCCCGGGGAGGAACCCTCAGGGACCAGGCTCGGCTGTCACGAGGCGGGCTTGCAACAGTAACCAAGGCCTCTTTGAGAAAGGAATGTTTGAGGAAAGTGTTGAAGGGAACACAGAATCAAGCCATGGGCAGGAGAATTCCAGCTTCTTAGACCGTTATAACAACCAGGCAGGACAAAAAGGAGTCTCACGTTAGCAGAAGGAAAACTGAGACGTAGAGAAGTTAACTCACATGTCAAACTTCGGATGCCCAGGTCCATTCTGACCAAGAAGGCAGTATTTTGGGGAGCAATCAAAGGCCCAGCTACTTATTTAAAGCTCCCAAGATGATTTCAATGTCCTGACGTGATTGACAGTCTGCACTAGGCCAGACTGACCTTGAGCTTATTAAATTCCTTCTAAAGAAAACAAACTAAAATAACCCCTAATATTTTTATATGCAAAAAAGGTAAGAGTGAGTAGTGTTAGACATTCCATAGCTTCTGAGATACTCCTTGTTTTGGTCAAGATATTCTGAAAAGCAGATAAGAAGGCAGGCTTAAGCATGGAAGAAATGGATCAGAGGAAACCTCTGATAGACAGTGGGGTGGGAGGTGGGGAGGCTGTGGGACCATCAGGCCACAATGTGAGTGGAAGGGAGCACTAACACAGTCCTGAGACACAATACAAATGAACAGCGTTGTCGTCCCAGGTGAGTCTGGACTGTTTCTGATGGCTTTGCTACCTGGGATGGGAAAGAATATATTTGCCAGATGGATGGCTGCAGACAATGGACATGAGGCCATGGTCGCCTGCTTTAGAGCAATACTGTGTCTGGCTGTAAACACACCTTATTCATCAGTCTGTGTCAGCAACATTCTTTCTCCTGGATCCATCCAGTTTTTGCAGGCACCAAACTGCTGAATTCAGTGGAGACACAGTAGACATCGCTTCCCTCGATTCTTTGAGTCTTCCATGGTGGCACAGATCTTTGCTGTCTCCCCCTGGGATATAACATTGTTTTTTATTTACTATCTTGGCAGGGGAGTGAGGATTTTCAGAGGTTTCCACTGAACTATAATAGTTCTTAACCCACATTCTAGAAACCCAGTGAAAGATTGACTCGAATTACTAAGGATATTAATTCCAGTTATGTCCTTGGGGAATATGTACTGGAGAAATGACACTGAGTAGATCCATGGACACGGTGAATCACTGTGAGACGAGCAGTAGCTAGGACTCCAAATTTTACCTAGCTCCTGTGGGCCCCCACTCTTAGAGCTGGGCCATGAAGGGTATTTGGACCTCCAGGAATCGATGTCAATGCAGAGCCTACGTTCAGTAGTCTTCGACATACCTGGTTGTTCCGCTTTCCCCAGTATAAGGTAACCTTCCCCTGGCTCCTGTCTTCAGCCTCCTGACCACCCCGGAGCTTCCCCATGTGGCCCTGCATGGTGTGCCGTGCCTCCTGTCCCTAGGACCTGCGAGTATGATAAACTTTGCTTTCCTGAGCTGTTCCTGCATCTCTTCTTGTGGCCATGCCTGACTGACCATCTTATAAGCGAATACAAACTCTTCCCCTCCTCTGGGACACTTCCCTAAGTCACCATTGGTGAAATGGTACGCAATTCAGCCACCAGTTTGCGCCAGGAACTATCCATGTCCCAGCAAACAGCCAGCGTGACATCTTCACCTGCAGGCAGAGGGTGAAAATCACCCATTCCCCAATTTCCCGCCTTACCTCTCAGGCTGTTCTTAGTGCCACCGGTGTGAATCCAGGTCCTCCGAGCAACCTGAGATAGGATTAAATGTGCAAGAAACTTATTAGAGGAAATGCCTATGAGAGGAAAATGTGGAGGGAGCAGAGAGAGGCTGGGAGGCTGTTAGAGTAAGATGACTCTCTCTGGCTCCTCCTCCAGCGAAGGAGGGAAGGGAGGAAGGAAGATGGTGGAAATGTCTTAGACTGCGGTGAAGCTCTAAGGAAAGCTTGCAAAGGCCAGTGGGGAGTCCTTATTCCAAAGTCATCCCTGAGAGGAGTCCCATGTCTCCAGGTACGGGCCTGTCTTAGTGTCCCTGATGTGCTCACCACTGCAAGAATGAATGCCATTGCAGCAGACCAGGTCCTTGGTCACTTAAGAGTCCTTAGTGAGAGACCCAAGAGGTGTGTTCTCCTGGCTGCCCCACCCCCTTGGCTGCATCCTCCCCATGCATTAGGATGCCTTGGAGTTGCCCTGTATCTGAGTCATTGATGTCATCTGTGCTACTGACTTCACCTGCATCCATGGACCTCAGTTTATCTCCCAGAGCACCCGGATGCTGTTCTTTTTTGGATTTGATGCTGCTCCTGAGCATTGATCTTTGTTGTTGTTTTGATCCTTTACTGGGGAGACTAGATCTTTTTCGTGATCTTACCATCATTACTGACACCTCTTCACCGTTTCAGTACTCATCTACCCCAGAATATTGATTATTTCTGTTTTTTAACCTTTATTGAAGTATAATTGATAAATGAAAATTGCACACATTTAATGTACACAATTTGATGAGTTTGGACGTATGCATACACCCATGATTCCATCATCGCACTGAAGGTGATAAGCGTATCCATCAACTCCCAAAATTTCTTTGCATTCTTTTGTGGGGTTTTTTTGTGTGTGGTAAGAGCCCTAACATGAGATCTATCCTTTACCACATTATTTCTGATATCTGAAAGTATGTTCCTGCTTCCAAAGGAGCATACCTCTGTATCACATTAACACCTGAAGAAGGTCCAGGTGTGGCAAACTTATATATATATATATTTTTGTTTTTTGTTTTTTGAGGAAGATTAGCCCTGAGCTAACATCTGCCACCAATCCTCCTCTTTTTGCTGAGGAAGATTGGCCCTAAGCTAACATCCATTCCCATCTTCCTCTATTTTTCATATTTGGGACACCTACCACAGCATGGCTTGATAAGCAGTGCATAGGTCCGCGCCCAGGATCCAAACTGGCAAACCCTGGGCCGCCGAATCAGAACGTGCGAACTTAACTGCCACACTGCTGGGCCGGCCCCCTGCAAACTTATATTTTGATCTGGCTGATTTTTATGTATTATCTTTCTTTTTTTCTCTCACAGGAGCCTCAAAGGCAAATTATTTACCCCAGCCCCACCCCTACTCACACCAAAACAGAAACAAAGATGCAGAAAACCAGGTTCTATGAAACATTGACCTTAGCGTCAGATGAAGAACAGCAATACCTCCTTCCAGAACCCTTCTTGATAGTGAGGAGATCATGTCTAGAGGAAGGTGAGAGAGAAGGAAGAGCGGCAATTTGGAAGAGGAGGAAGGATGGATGCGAGGTACAAGGAGGCAAGAGGGGAGAGAAGAAAGAGCCCTACCAGAGGAACAAGACAGGGGTTCTGGGGAGGACCTGATGCTCCCATCTGGACCTGGAGGAGGGGAGCACTTTGTGTGAGGATGGGAGCACGATGGGAGGCTGGTCCCCCCAATATGAGAAACGAAACACAGCCTGTTGCATATTATCTAGAAGTAGGAAAGTATGAACACATGACCATTGTTACCTGCAGAAAGCAATTAAATTTCTATTTCAAAACATGGGATAATCCTTTTTGAGTGAGTACCTACAATATTCTTTTCCTTGTCAAATAAACTTTGTAATAGTGCAGGAAGTACACATTTTAGAGAACCTGCAACATTTGTTGATCAATAAGTAAACTTCAAGTATACACACTCACGCATGTGCACATACCTTTGCTAAAAATGGAGGGAGCTGGTTCTTGGGGAAAGTTATCCTATAAAGATAAAAATGCTCTTCTCTTGTGGCTGGTAAATGGTCATCTCCAACATCATGCCAGTATAAACTGTATCTCTTGTTTGTTCTGGACTGTAAATGTAGTTATCCCCTTGATGTCCATTTTCAAGAAGGAACTGGCTCCCCTTCGGCTCCTGGGGAGTGAGTATGTGACCAAGGCTGAGGGTCTCCATTCAGCTGACCGGGTAGGTGTACTGAGCCCAGGTGTACACAGCAGTCCCCACAGAGGGTCCCAAAGTCCAGACAAGAGGAAGGTATTTGGGAGCTCATTAGCATTCAGGTCAAAACCTGACCCATTCTTAAAAAATGGTGTGAATCAGATATGACTGGGCATCATCTTGGTCTATCGATAGACTAATACTTTTACGCTGCTTCATAAGCCTAGAGAAAACGCAAAAGCAGGAAATTCCCCACCATACTCTGGGCGGATTTCCACTTGCCCTGGGAAGCATCTCCATCCCAGCAAGGAGCATCGGCTTCCATTAACACACAACCTATGGGGAATCGGGCGTGTTCCTGGGCTATGACTGCTGTGGCATTTTAATTTCTTTTTTCTAGTTGCTTAAAATTTTCCTTAAGGGTAGTGGAATGAAACCCAGGAACTTAAACACCACATAGTCTATAATTGTGAGATTTTTGTTTAGAGAATCCTGTGGGCAATTTGGCCTAAACATTTATTTGTTTCATTTAAGTCAACTCATCAAAGTTGTAGAGCCACTTTCCAGCTCGATGCCTTGTTCCAGGAGGACAGGAGAGATGGTGAATAAACCCTTGTCCTCCGGGAAGTAGTTTTACCTCAAAGGACTCCAAGCGTCACGATAAGTGCTGTATAATTGATTTTGGAACTTATTGTCGTGTGTTTGTCTTTCTAATTATATCACAAGATCAGGGTTTCAAAAGACATCAGTCCAAACACTCCACTGGTTCTGCAAGAGATGCCTAGGTATGACATTCTTGTCATTATGGAGCGTCCCTGAGGAGGAGTGACTCTTTCTTCTCTCCAACACCCAACACTCAACACATATTCTTAAGTTTGGGGCAAGCAACAGCTCTTCCTCATGAACATGCTGCTTCCCGGTAGCTTAGCTGTGACATTTCTGGTGTAAATAGTAGAGTGCGGGAAATTAAGTGGGGAATATTCAAGGCTGCATTGAAATTAATTTTCAAATTTTCAAGCTCAGACTTCTATGGACCCTACTGTCTCTGAATCTATAGACAAAGATACCTGCGAAAATGCCAAGAAAGCAAAACCCTACCGGCAGCCCTGCAATGGCAAGTCAAGGTACATTTATTGTCACTTCCATCTGGCAGATGCACACTTTGTTACACCTGCAGAGTTTGAGCTAATTGCATGGCATATTGTTTCAATTATTATTAATAGCCAATACTAATTGGCCGTTTGCCTCTAGAAAGTATCAACATGCAATTTAGAAAAATAGCATAGACTATAAATGATACTTTATGCTATTTATTACTGCCCCCAAATTACTGATTTCTTCTTCTGGATATTATAGTTAATATTTGATACTGTCAAACTACTTGGTGTTACGGGCTGAATTGTGTCCCCCACCTCCCCAAACTCACATGGTAAAGCCCTAGCCCCCAGGGTGATGGTATTTGGAGATGGGCCTTTGGCAGGTGGTTAGGGTTACATGAGGTCATAAGGGTGGGGCCCCTCTGATGGGATTAGCACATTTATAAGAAGAGACATCAGAGAGCTTGCTTTCTCTCCCTCTCTCTGCCATGTGAGGACACAGTGAGAAGGTGGCCATTGGAAAGCCAAGAAGAGAGCCCTCAAAGGGGAAGTGAATCAGCTGACACCTCGATCCAGGACCTCCTGGCCTCCAGAACTGTGAGAAGCACATTCCTGCTGTTTAGGCAGCCCAGTCTGTGGTATTTCATCATGGCAGCCCGAGCTGACTAACACTCTTGGAAGAAAGAATACCCTCTGAGAGTTAAACTATAAAAACCATCTATAAAGGACCAAAAATGAATTATGCAAAGTCACTGTGGAGAGAAAAGAGATCTCAGGCTGGAGCAAGACTTGACTACAATGGGATTAGAGATATTAATGCAGTAAAAGAAGGCATAGCCTGGAGCTGTGCCTGGACCACAGGAAAAGCATCAGCACAGAGTACAAAAAAATACTTCAACGGGAGTCAGGAGACTGCGAGGCCAGTCTTGCCTGTTAGTCTAAAAAGCTTTGCGAACTTAGGAAGGTAACTTGAAATTAATTGTTAGAGCTGTAAGAAGTATAAAATAGTTTGCCCCACTCCTGCAAAGTACAGTATTTACATATTTCAGAACTAGCCAGAGAGCAGCAGCATGCGCGACGTGGCCTTCCCCTGTGGAGTCAGGGGGCTCGTGTGGCTGGCTCTGCCACTCCCTGTACACGGCGTGGCCACTTGACACACTCACTGTGTCCTGTCTTCTGGCACACACGTGACTCAGCCGTGTGACGTTCTGTGAGCAGCACACACATCGTGAAGCTGAGAAGGGCTCCCCTGCCCCCCACATCTGTAGTTTTCTCTTTTTTTAAGGTTGATCTTATATAAATATCACCCACAATTCAGACAGCTGCTAGGCTCAGCAATCACACAATATATCATATTGATAAAAACAATAAACACACAGCATTATTTTTCCTAAACACAATTTAAAACCAATTTGATTCTAGGGCACATCTTCCTCCCAGTATTTTATTTTTAAAATACTATTAGATGTCCATGGCAGTTTTAATATAAAGGCATTTCAACTGAACTATTTGCTCTGAGGATATCAGATATTGTTTTATGCAAAGCTTTTAAATCACAATAAAATAGTTCTGAAATGGCAATAACTTAGCAGTCTTTTCCCATTTGCTTTAAATTGCATCATTTTACTCTAAAATATTTCATCTATTCTAAGTCTTGTTGTCGTTAGTGCCGTAGAGTGGATTCCGACTCCTAACGTCCCCGTGCACAGCAGAGCAGAACCCTGCCTCCTGCCCTGTCTTTTTGTGCCATCCTCTCACCTGCCAGCACTGCATCAGGCGATGCTCCCCTCCATTCACAGGGTTTTCATGGCCAATTTTTCAGAAGTGAGTGGTCGGGTCCTTCTTCCTAGTCTCTCTAGTCTGGAAGCTCTGCTGAAACCTGTCCACCACGGGTGATCCTTTTGGTACTTGAAATACCAGTGGCACAGCTTTCAGCATCACAGCAAAACGCAGCCACCACAGGTGGTGACAACTGACAGAGAGGTGGTGTGGTTCCCTGACTGGAAAACAAACATGGGCCGTGGTGGCTAGAGCACTGAATCTTACCCAGGAGACCCCCGGGGCTGGCTATTACAAGTCTACTCTTTCCTTCTTCACTTTCCCTCATGTCTACAGTGGACCCATTATCATATGTTCTCCCTAAAATAAACTGCCTTCTTCTTCACCTGTCCAAACCCTGACCATCTTCAGCCTCCACATCCTCCAATAGCATCTTTGTTTGGCCACATTGGTCTTCAAAGCCGGAGGAGACTATGAGCTCCGGTAGCTCTTCTTACTCTATTGCAATAGTGTATTCTTTAGACTTTTGTGTACAGTGTAGGCGGCATTAGAATGCACTGTTTGGAGCCGGGGAGATGAGTACTTTATACGTCCATGTTCTCCAAAAAACTTAAGAAAATGCTGATGCCAAGTAGGAGCTTTAGAAATATGTGTCGATTAAATAATCCATAGCAATTTAGGAGAATGAGTATAGATGGTTTTTTATTGTAAACACATACTCATACATACGTACACACACGAAGAGAATTAAATATTTAAGGCAAACCAGGATTTAGACTTTAAAACACTCAAAGAGAGGAACAGTCCATTCTCGTTACTCATAAACGTGTGTTCTATAAAGTCTCTGTGGACACTGAGCTGGTGAATACGGAACCGTTTTTCCCGTGGAAATAGAAGGTTAGGCTCTTGCGAGCTTCTAGGCACAATATAACATTTTTGGTCAACCAATCATTACATGAGCTTGCTTTATGTTCTTTTCTGTTTAAAGACACCTTGTTTAGGGCTGGCCGGGTGGCGCAGCAGTTAAGTGCATACGTTCCACTTCAGCAGCCGGGGGTTCACTGCTTCAGATCCCGGGTGTGGACATGGCACCGCTTGACAAGCCATGCTGTGGCAGGCGTCCCACATATAAAGTAGGAGAAGATGGGCACAGATGTTAGCTCAAGGCCAATCTTCCTCAAAAAAAAAAAAAAAAAAAGGCACCTTGTTTAATGCATGTTGTTGATTCACTAACAGTGACTTCATGGCCAACAGCACTATAATTCATGTACAAAACTCATCTAACACATGTATTTTCTCTGTTAGGCACATCGAAGCCTTTTTGTGCTTAGGAACACAAGAAAACAGTGCTACAATTAGGGGCCATTTAAGACAACAAAATCACCAACAAAAAGCACAAAAATACAGAAGACATGTCACTAAATAGACCCTAAAAAGGACCGTGTTTACGGCACCAGAGCTGGGACAAGAAGCAAGAGCGTTGCCCTGTTTGACCTCAGCTGGGCGTTACATCTCCAGGAATCAATTTTTTTTTACAGCTCTATGTATGTCTGCGAATGACCACAAAGGCACTGGGATCATTGATTTTTGGGGTTACAAATAAATTTTAGCAAGCAGACAATTTTGCAAATATGGAACCCATAAATAGTGAAGATCCACTCTGCATGAATCTCCTTGAATGCCAGCCAAGGTGGTTATTGGAGGAGACGTGCAGGTCCCGGGGCCTCTTCCTTCTGCACTATTCCCCTAAACCAGTCCACACCCTGTAAAGGGCATCCTGAAGGCAGTGGACTCCCAGCCATGACGCTTCTGGTCCTGTCCAAGATCTGCCAGTAATAAATTGCTCACATGTGGACCTCAGTGTCCTTACTAATAGGATAGAATAGGACAGGGTGAGGACACCTTTCTTTCATTTATGTTTGTGTTAAATGATATACGTGTTTCTGATGCACATTAATTTGTGCTAAAAGTATTGTGGTCCCTTCATAAAACCAGTTTGTTGATTCATGTGAATGCTCACACAGAGTGAATTTAATACAAAAATTGAGAGCCTGTGGGGAGCCCTATTTCCATAGTAAAACTTTGGAAACTTACAAGAAGAGTGGAATGACCTCAAACCTATTCCGCGAGGAGTCATTCCACTACAATTAGTAATTAAAAGTTCACCCTGCAGGGGGGTCAGCCTGGTGGCAAAACAGTTAAGTTCGCACGCTCCACTTCAGCGGCCCTGGATTCACCGGTTCAGATGAAGATGGGCATGGATGTTAGCTCAGGGCCAGTCTTCCTCAGCAAAAAGAGGAGGATTGGCGGCAGATATTAGCTCAGGGCTAATCTTCCTCAAAAACAAAAAGTTCACCCTGCAGGGACCACGGCTCTAGTGAGACAACTCCCCGCAAACAAAACAAAACCAAAATGATAATGATTATGATGATGACGATAAAATAAATAGGAGCAGATATTTGCTGCTCTGAGAAATGAATAAAAGAAAGGAAATTCAAAGGATTGTGTTAGCCACTCAGTAAATGTGCAGTGGTATTTATATGATATCCAATAATATACTGAAAGCTGGCAATGCACAGCTGGGACAGTGAGAGCTAAGCCAAGAAACAGAAGCCAAATCTTTGCACTCAGATTTTTTCCTTTTATTCTTTACTTTCCTAGATATGGTTTAGGTCATGTCTGTCCAACAATAAATTATCCATTTTTAAGTTAAAGATGATTTGTCCCTGTCATAACAAACTGCAGTGTTCCACTGCTTTTTTCCCACTTCCAAACACTGCATACTTAAACAGTTGCTCATTATGTGGCCCACAAAAAAGAGCATCACAAATCCTTCGGTACTAGTTAAGAGCAGCCAAGCCATCACCATGAGGAGGAAATCAGTGACTTGCAGTGTTCCTCGACACTTCCACTCATGATGGGAACAGCACACGAGGTCAGGAGACCCAAGCACTGGGTCATAGAAATGCAATGAGTCGTGCTTTGGAAAAGTTTTGTGCTGCACAAATGGAAGGTGATAAAAATGCGAATGAGGACCAATCACAGCCGGTGGCTCAGACTCTTCCAGATTTCCCTCTGGACTCCACAGCAGGTAGCCTTTGCCCGGGAAGTCAGGCTGCGTGGTCAGGAATGCAAAAGGCTCACAAAGCAGCTGTTATGAGACCATGTCTCTCTACACATCCTTCGCTGGTGGCTGGCTGGACCCTTAGTCTGTTCTGAGGCTGGAGATGCACTGGCGAACAATTATTCATTGAAAATGGGAGACTTGCGAGACATTCTGCCAGGTGCACTCACTTAGGTTTTCATATGAATACTTGACACATGTCCTTTTCAATTTGGGGAACTGGTCCGAAATACCCAAACAGTCGTCTTTCATAAAAATTGTGTGATGGATGTAGTCTCCAGCACTCACTGCTTTTCCTGCGATCAACTTTATGTCTCTTTACGAGCCCCCTGCAGCCCACTGTCAGGAAACTCGATGCCCACATTGTTATCTGACTTATAATTTGTTTATATATTTTCTATTTGAGAAAAATAATTGATGAAGTCATGAGATGCACACGCATCATTATGATGTGATAGCCCTCTTGGAAAGTTTTGCTTTAGGTTTGTCATCTTTCAGATTGCAAAGGAATAAATCTCTAAGGGAGAAACGTCAGGCCAGAGGGAGAGAGGCATCGGCAGAGAGCTCCAGCCCTTCACAGCTCACTCTTCATAGAAAGTTCCTAGCACTGCCCACTCATAAGGCTTGTTTTCCACTTCACTGAGGCAACAGGGCGGCTGCCTTCTGCCCACAGATGCCCAGCTTTGGTGCTCACTGGACACATGACAACAAAACTCACTGTGCTGGCATCGCCTGCTGAGGAGGAAACTAATTCACACATCTACAGTGTCATGGGAGTGGCTACACTCCCCAAGGCAAGTGTCAGTAGGATAGTAGGGTTGTTTTGAAGAAAAAGTTCCCTGTCTTTATAGGTTCCCGCCTAAAAAAAAGAAAAGCCAGAATGAGGATAACAAACCAGAAGCTGACGGCTTTTCTCTTTTAGTAATACTGAGTACTCACAGTACTCACCCTGAATGGGGGAGGTCTCCCCTCTAAGTTAGTGCCGATATATAGATTCATTGGGAATTCATATAATCCTAAATCTAATTGCCCCTATATTTAAGCAAACGCTCATTATATCAACAATACATCCCCCATATCTATATTCTTTTTTATCATAAAATTCATCTGACACAAACCATGATGGATCTTTATGTTTTTTAGACTTTTAAACTTCTAATATAGCATATGATCTCTTATAACATAGAGAAAATCTTTAAGAACCAGATTAAAAAAAGATTGAATATGGTTATAATTCAACAAAATGGGTAAAAAGCATTTTTGTTAAATTAAAACATTCTTACACTCTCTTTTTAAATTTGATTCATCAAGAAAACTATTCCTAGTCTTCATTTTCTCTTAAAATCGAAAAAAAGTGCAGTTGATTTTTGTTTTAAAGGCATTATAAGTTTAAGAAAAATAACAACTTGGCCAAACTGCAATTTAATAAAGGAATTGGAAATGAAATGTAAAGCTCATTAGTGTTTATTGTAAGTGAAATAACGAGAATTAAATTTAGGGGGGAGAGTAAGGGACCGTAGAAGACTGTTGAACTAGAAATCAGGGTATTTCAGTTCTTGCCCTTGATTTAACCTTGACCCGGTCATGGTGTGCAGGCTGCATAAACTGTTACTCGTGCAGTAAACCGTTGCTCGTGCAGTAAATATTATTGAGCACCTTCCGGACGCCAGGAAATGTGTGAAGAATTGGGGCAGCTCAGTGAAGAACAGCATCGAACCCTGCAGCAGTGTGCTCGTGTTACAGCTACTCCTCCCAGAGGTACACTGTCACCATCCATGAGTGAGCTTCCACTCGCTCCCTAGGCAATGGCACCGGTCTCACAGTTTCACGCACCAACCACAGGAGACTGCTTCCAATTGCTCTCTCCAGGTCCTTCGCTCTCCCCTGACATCTAGATTTATCTATCCCACTGCTGAGATGTTTAACAGGCATCTCAAACCTAATCAGACTCCTGCTCCTCTATCCCCAACCTGCTCCTCCCCGAAAACCCTGGCAGACATCCTTGATTCCCCCCACCCCCACCCCAACCAGGATTTCTGGCAGAAAATCCTTCAGCCCGGTGTTAAAAATACTGTGCCCTCAGAAGCCATTGATTTCTCCCCACCCCCAACCCCTTGAGGCTAAAGCCTTTGCCAGGATTCCTGCAACAGCCTCCTAATGGGTTGTAATGCAACTACTCTGAAACTCCTACACCTAAATCTTAACAGAGTAGCCAAAGTGACTTTTTAAAAATGTAAGAAAGATGGTGTCACTAACTGCTCAATAACCCCAATAAATTAGCTTCTCAGTCAGAGAAAAACCCACTAACTTGACAATGGTCTCAATGGCCCTGCATAACCCACCCCGTTACCTCTCTACCCAATCATTCTCTTCACTCAATCCCTGCCAACTCCACCAGCCCCCTTGCCCATCTCGGGCATGCCATGCACAGTGCTGCCTCAGGGCCTTTGTACCTGCTGCCGCTGTCATGGGAATCTGATCTTTCAGGTCTTTGTTCAACTAGTGTTTTCTCAGTGAGGTTCCCCCTATCCAACTCCCTGCACATCCCATACCGCTTCCTTGTGCGCTTTGCCTTCATAGCATTTATCATGATCTGCAATGCAAAATACTGTCCTTATTTTCTATACTCCGTCTCTCCCTGCTAACCTGCAAACTATACGAGGACCAAGATTTTGGTCTGTTTTTCCACTACTTTATCTCTAATGCCTAATACATCATAAGCTCTCAATAATTATTTATTGAATTAGCAGGTGACAATAAATGCATTGAAAAATAATTGGTGTAATCATATATTATGTTCACTTACTGTGTGTGCGTGCATGTGCACGCATGTGTGTGTGACAGAGAGAGCAAGAGGGCTCAGACTTGTGCGTGATTTTCAGTCATTACCCAGTCAACATGTGTGATTGATACTTGCTTGTACAAGAAAATTTTAGATACTCTGATGATAGAAGCAGTTAACAATCAAACAGGAGGGAAAATTGAACAGATCTGCAGTGTCGGGTGCAGCTGTTCCTGGAAGCTGGGATGCACGTGGCCCGGCGTGTCTTCCACTGCTCCACGGAGGGGAGAATGCGCCTTTCTTCTGAAACAGGTATAATGTTTGGAGACGTGAGCGAGGGCCTGCTGGGCAGGGGACCAGCACCAGCACAGGGGCTGTGTTTTAGCCACGTGCCCATGTTCTCTAGACAGTGAGTCGATCCACCTGCCAGGAAAGGAGCGTAGTTTGGGGAAATAGTGAAGCCGTGTGATTGGGTTATTTGGGCCACGTTGTAGAAGACTTTTAATGCCAAGCTAAGTTATTTGAAAACTACTGGTGAATTTAACATCCTCTGAACTTTTGTCGTCATGCAAACCTCTCGTCAAACAAAACATGTTGTGAGGCCGAAATCTATAAAAGAGTTATGTGGTTGGCCATTCAGGTTGAAGTGGAAGCCGAGGGTTGTGATGGCGCTCTTTCTCCCTCGGCTTCTCCTCATCCATGGCCGTGGTTTTGAGGGCCCTCATGGAAACCAGTGGGCTCTTCAGACCATCTTTGAGAACCATCACCGTAGATAATTGGGGTTTTCGCTTTATTCAAAATTTACATATATCTGCTAACATCTGGAAATCCAGCTAATATTACAGAGTGACAGCTGACTATGCTCAACGACTCTCCTCTTGCTGGTAAACAGCAAGCGACCTGGGGCCTGACCTGGGCATCTTAAGTGTTCATGCATTCAGCCACTCATTCAACAAATGTGCCCTGACCTACTGTGTGCCAGGCATTACTGCAGGCAGCAGGGTACCAAATAAAACTTTTAAAAGCGAATTGTGTGAACTCCTGTCAAGGAAGCGACAGGCTAGTGAGCTAGAGCACAACGGGTGGGGGTAACCGAACGTCTATAGGTCGGTCAGAGAAGCCTTCTGAGGAAGCTCCATTTAATTTGAAAGCATAAGATGAGCAAGGGGCCAGCTAGGGGAGAGTGAAGAAAGAGCATTCCAGAAAGACAGCACAGCATACACGAAGTCCTTACGGCAGGAAAGTGTCTGGTATGTGCAAGGAACTGAGAGATGGCCACTTAGCCTCTGTCTGGAGACTAGAGGACCCTCACTGTCAAACATGGAGACACTGCAAAACTCATTACTCCTGGGATGTACCAGGTGGCTCTGCTCTTTAGGCTTGACATATCTTCACCTACATCTATACCCACACCCACACCCACCCCCCCACACACACACACACATGGGCCATTCCCAGAGTTTACTAGGCGGGAGCTGTCTTTGCCAAGCACAGTCTTGTCTGCAGTTGCTCATGGATTCCACACCTGCAAATTTGCCTACTTGCTAGAATCGAGGCTCACGACACATGTGCAGTCATCCACAAACTGGAAACTTCGCGTTGCTGTCCTGCCCATCCCCAGCTGAGGTCAGGCAAGGTGACGCCCTGCTTCCCGCTTTCAGCTCTACTGTAAACCAGAGTCTTTGTCACAATCTACATAGAGCCATGTTTTTCACATTTTTCTGCTTTTTTGTCGGTGATTTCGCTGCTGAAAACCGCCCCAGTCGTAGTTCTGAAGTGCTGTCTAGTGTCCTGAGTGTAAGAGGCTGTGATGTACTGTGTGAGAAAATGCGTGGTAGATGGAGTTCGTTCACGCGCGAGTTATGGTGCTGTTGGCTGTGAGCGCAGTGTTAGTGAAGCCACAGTATGTATTCAATATGGTGTCTTCAAACAGAAACACACATAAAAGCAGGCTTTGTGCTGATTGGCTAGTGGAAATGCTGTGACCAGAGGTTCTCAGGAAACGAGCCCTGTATTTCTCCTGGGAGCAATGGTTCGATGTTAGCTAAGTCAGTGTCCATGAGACTTTCTAGAACACAGTACCGTGAGTGACCAGAAAGGACTGTAGAAGATTTTGCATCTTTGTGTGTAATTGGGGAGAGTAGTACGTAGCTGGTGAAGGATAAAGACAGCAAGGCAGGAAGGGGACATATTCAAGTACCTTGATCTTCAGATTTCTGTACCATTTTCCCCATATTCCAATGATTTGAAATAATCCCTAGATTTGTAGCCAAGGCAAAGTCAGATCCAGTCTCTTTTCAGGGAGTGATGAGTGATCATAGTTGTCTATACGCCTGCCCTGTCCTGCTGGTGTGTCTGAAAGCTGGAACATGATTATCTCCAGCAACCACGTTAATTAAAAGAACGAGAAGCAAGCTAGGAACTGTCCCTGCACTTAAGAACAACTCTCCATGGGACTGAGTTGAAGGGATGTGAGTAATACCATTTTGAATATAATGTTTCTTGAGTTTACATTTTTCTGTGCATTTGCTTAAGAATATAGTTTCTCAATAAAGACTACCTACTCTACCTGAAACCATACTATTACCTTGCTCATTCAACTATATGTAAATAAATCAAAACTCCTAATAATGGGTTATAAGATTCCGTGCAATTTAATCACTGCTTTACTTTACTACTCTTTACTTAGTTATAAATTATGTTGAAAAAATGGAGGAGTTCGGATGACAACAGGCATCCCGCCTGATACTTACCAATGTTAACATTCTGTCATTATTGGCTTCAGGTTCTTTGAAGGAGATGATGATACAGACAAACCTGCACCCCACCCTCTCCACCAGCTCTTGCTCCCTCCTTTCCCAGGGTGCAGTGCCCTCCAGCCGTGTGCATCCCTCCCCTCCTTGATTCGTACCTTTGCTACTTCTCTGCGGAGTCCTGATGAACACGGAGTATGGTTTTGGCGTGGAAGTCTTTACAGAGACGGCATCATTCTCTACATTTCCATCTACGTGTACTTTTTTGTTTTAGTAAATAGTGTTTTTGATCCAATCTGCCAATCTCTGTCTTTTCATTAGTGCATAGAGACCATTTACATTTAAGGAGTTGTTGACGTGTTGGGGCTTAAGTCTACCATTTTATTGTTTTCTGTTTGTTTCTTCTCTTTCTCGTTCCTCTGTCCCTCTTTTCTCACCTTCCTGTGGATTACATGAACACTTTCTAAGATTTCACCTTGATTTATTCATAATGTATTGAGTATATTACTTCTTAGGGTGTCCTTAAGGGTTGTTCTGGGTATTACAATACAGATGCATAACTCATTGCCATCACCAGTTCTGAAGTCTTCCCACTCAGAATAAAATGTGGGAATCTTACTTCCCTCGGCTCCCCTACCTGCCCACACTTTAAACACAGCTGTCTTAAGCATTTCCTCCACGTGCAGTGAGGACCACATCACACGCTATTATGGTTCTTCTTTTAACCATCACATATGATTCTTAAATGCCCCTGAGGATTAAGCTAGTCTGTCTTATTCGCCCCTATTTTTCCAATGCCTGTACTCACCTTTCCTTTTTGAGGTTCTAGGTCTCACCTGCTGTCATTAGAAAGCTCCCTTTAGCTACTCTTTGAGGGCAGCTTTGCTGGCAGCCAATTCCTTCGCTTTTCCTTTGTCTGACAATGTCTTCATTTCCGCTCCTTCTTGAGGGATGCATTCTGTGGATACAGAATTTGCAGTTGACAGTTCTCTTCTTTCAGCGCTTGAAAAGTGGGCCAATTCCTCTGGCTTTCATGACTTGAGATGAGAAATCGGCTACCGTATGAATTGGTGTCCTCCTATAGGTAACGTGTCACCTGTCTCTGGTCATGTTCAAGCTGGTTTTTTGCCTTGGACTCCAGTGATAAAAACCTTAGCTCTCTTGTTATTTTCCCACAGTTGCCTCAACTCTGTTAATTTGTTCTCAATCTATTTCTCTCTGTTCTCTGAGATGGAGTAAATTCTATTGGTCTGTCCACAAATTCTCTGATTCTATCTGTTGTCATCTCTATTAATGAGCCCACACACTGAGGTTTCTAAAAAAGTTTGGGGTGTTGTAGTATTTTGCAGTGCTATAATTTCCAGTTGTTTTTTTCCATTCTAGCATCCGTTTCTTTGCTAAGATTTTGGATCTCATTTTGGATATTATACTATGAGACTGCATCCTAGTTAATCTTTTTTTTTCTTTTTTCTTTTTTTTAGCAAGCAGTCCCCCTGTGGAGGTGTAAGAGCAGAAGGGCCGAGTGGGTGGGCATGGTCACCTTCCCCTGGGACCCCCTAACCCCAGGGGAGATGAAGGAGAAGGAGACGAGTGCAGATGGCTGGCTCCCAGCGTTCAGTTCCTCTCACTGACGCAGGCGGAGGCTTGGCCAGCGCTGCGCCTGGCCGCCCTACCCTGACAGGGAACTGGAGCCCAGTGCCCGCTCTCCTGGGCAGGCGGTGGGGTGGAATATCGCTTCCCGCTCGGCCCTGCGGAAACTGAGACAGGGACTGGCTCCATTGTTTGGCTAGAACAGCGCAGTTGTTGCCATAAAAGTTTCATTGTTACGCCACCCTTTGCCAGGTCCTTTGACCGGGGACCAGGCTTTCCCTGGAGCTTTATCTGTCTGAGCCTGTTGGTGGCTCTGGGCTGGAGGTGCTGCCCCGCCCCATGTGGGATCTACGGGAGAAGAAAAGAAAACCCAAGGTCTCAGTGCCCTGCCATTCCTTCCTCAGCTCTGAGGTCCCACGACAGTCCGCCTTCTCCTTCTGTCTTTCGATCTTCTGTGCTCATTTGCTGCCTGTTGGCTGTGAGGGAGCGCCTGGGAGGAACAGGGCTGCTCCATCACCATGGAGTGGTCAACAGTACCGCCTGAGATTCATGCACACTGGTACGTGTGTGTCTAGTTCTTTCAGCTTAATCATCATTGGTAGTCTATTCTATAGATGCAATATTTTTTACCTTTTTAAATTCATAGATGTTTGCTTTTTCCCCATTTCCTTTTATAAACAAGGATAGAGTGCACATCCTGATAATGGGTGTCTTAAAGGCACACCAAGACCTTCTCTGGAGTGACCCAGGGAATAGGATTACTGGTTTGTAACTTCCTCGTTTTCTCTGTCTCTCTCTCTTTACCTGGTGGTTTGTGACAGCCTCTACTCAGTCCCCGGGGCCCCCTAACCAGAGGGGGTTTTATATCGATGCCCTGATTCCCATTATGGGGGGTGTCAGGGATCTTACATATCTAGCCACCGGGCCAGGAGGAAGCTTGGCCCAGATTCTGACTTGGAGGCCACGTCGAAGCCCTCCCAGCCCCTGCACATGGACGGGATCAATGACAACCTTTCTCTTATCACTCACTAACTGGAAGGGACCACTACACCCGAGTCCTTGGTGTAAAGCTATGTGCCTGCACAGCCCACCTGGCAACCACACCTTTCATTTTAGCTCCTTGTCACGAGCTGAGCTCCCAGATGACTCTGCTTAGAGACCAGCAGGATGGTACTTCGGGCCCTAATTAAAGCTTCGTATCTCTCTTTTGTTTGCTTGCTAAGGGTTTGCAGAGATGTGTATTTTGTTTAAACCTAGTTGTGTCTCCTCAGTTTTCTCCATTTGTGATGATCTCTCGTTGCTGTGCTAGAAGCAGAGGTGAGTTTGGGAGAGGGCCTCAAGGCATAAAGCTCAGAGCCCCCGGGCAGCGGCATGTGGCGTCCATCCAGCGCCTGCTGCACCTGACTCCCCTCCCAGTGCTGCGTCCATGACTAGGCAACCTCGGCCGTCCTTGGCCATGCCAAACTTTTCATACCTTTGGGTCCTCATACAGCTGGGACCTTCAGGTCTCAACTTAAATATTGATTCAGCGATCTTCTTGGAAGAGCAGTCTAAATCAGATCCACCAATACTTTCTGTGTAGGCTTTCGTTTGTTTCCTTCACATCCCTTAATATGACTTGTATGATTTTATCTGTCTCTTTATTTGTTGTTATTTCAATGTCCCTATTATGGGAGCTATTATGAGAGCTTCAGGATGGAAGGGGACGAGCCTGTCTAGAGTAATTGTATTCGTGGGGTCTCACGTGGGCCTGGCACACAATACACATTCCATACACGTTTGCTGCACAAATGCTGAGTGGGCCCCAGGGGGCCAGCCCCACTACAATAACTTGTCTTTAATCATCATTACTAATAATTTTGGTTGAAATGTGCTCCACACGCAATGCTGTTTTTAAATTTGTTCATATTCAAAGTAGACAAGGAAATAATGCTGCAAATCTGAATAGTTTAAATTGTGAGAATAGTAAACCTTGAATAACCTGTTTGCATTCCTTTTCTGGTTTATGTCTGCTCTTCAGATTCTCAATTCCATCAGTGTTCTCTTCTCTTTCCTTTTCCTTCTATAAAAAAATCCATTCTAAAGGAAAACTCTACCGACAGTTTACACTTCATTGTGACTAAGACACTAAAAGAACTCCCTGCAAAACTGGGGACCAGGCTCTCTGTGGAAGCACAAACTGCGTCTCGCACCTCGTGGGGAAAGAGCAAGGCCAGGTGAAAGCGCACAGGTTCCTGGAAAGGGCAACACTGATAGCTGTGCCTGGTGTACATGTTCGTCACATCTTCTAACCCGCATCCATACAGACTTCACCCTGAGAGAGACAGGCAAGACTCGTACGAGGAAAAAGGAGCACGGAGACCACCAGATGAGAATTATTTTCCTGTTTCCTTTAGGACTAGCTAGGGTGGCAATAAAAAAATATTGCTTGCTTCTTTAGAACTTAATGATGACCCTATTAGCTTATTAACAATGCCGGTGTGGAAGAGCAAACATTGCATGGTGTCCTCATCCAACTCATGTGCTCTAATTTAACCCCTTACAATTTCTGGGAGTTTTGTTTTTATTTCCATCTCAAGTAAACAGAGGATAATTCAACAATAATTACTGGTATTATATTCATTTATTTGCCTTTAAAATGTATGCATATTGTTTTGAAAGATAAAGTTCCTTTAAATATGCTGTATTTGGTAAATTTTCAACTTTATATATTGTCTGGACAGTGTTACTGGAGATGTTCGTCCACCGTTGCAAATCCAAATGATGGCAGAAAGTCCCTTATGCCACACAAGAAGAGCCTGGGCAGCTCAGGTGACAGCCAGCACCAAGCCCTGGTCTATTAATAACGCTCTATCTCCCTATCAGGTCTGCAGCTCTCTCATCACTCATGGAGACAGTCATTCTGCCTTTGGCTTGCCTGTGTCCTCCTCGGTCAGGAGCATCATTTAACAGGATTGCGGAATTCACCAGGTGGTTAGTCTTAGAAAACCCAAGGCAGGAACGCATAGCCAACTCTCTCCTGAGTGCTTGCTTTTGAACTTTTAGAACATGAGAAAATGGTCTTGAAGCTGAATCTGCAAATACAAATGGAGAGTGAAATTGGTTCTATAGAATCCAAATAGCACACTCTTCCTTCCCGCTAAGAACTAGCGGCTATTGAACCAATTCCTGCCCATTAACCGTGAGATTGAGTCCAAGCTCCGTAGTCAAGCATTCAAAGATCCAATCTGCTTTTTCTCTATGTAACCATTTTGCTGGAACAAGACTGACCTGTCTGGTTTACCTTTACTTAAATGATGATGATGGCTTGTCATAACCTGAACCACTTTCCTTATCCTTCAAAATCCTCCTCTATCCTCAAGGCAAAGCCTTCTCTCATCTGAGCAGAGATGAAAACTCTCCTCTACAAGGAAGGAAAAGCCCTGTGCAGACCTCTGGCTTTTGGTTTTCCAGCTGTGGTGATGGAAGCCACACGTTGAGATGACAGAGCTGCCAAGTGAAGACTGGCTGGATCTGTGAGTCACTGTGTGGCCCACGGAATACTCTGAGGGAATGAAAAGAAAAATCTTTGTCATGCTAAACTATTGTTTTGGCAATAATTTGTAATCACAGTGATGCTTCAGGTTCTAGCCCCGCATCAGCCAATTGTTTGTTCACTAAATTGGACAAATTATCTCTACAGTCTCTGATGGGGAAGGAATTTGTTGTACGAGTGAGGAAATGAACTGAACCCAAACTCCTACAGAAGTCAAGCATGGGCTCACCTACTGCACAGCACCTCATGTGTGTCCACACCCCCCCTCATCTACTCTCCTAGTAAAGACTATGGAGATTGCTCTCAACTCCCCATCATTGCAAACGATGCTGTAACGAGAATATCTGTGGGCTTTGAAAGAAGGATCTTTACAATCAGAAGGATGGGGTTTCCATTTGGCTGATGAAAAGTTCTGGAACTAGACAGTAGCGATGTTTGCACTACACTGTGAATGTACTTAATGCCACTGAATTGTACACTTGAAAATGTTTAAATGGTAAATTTTATGTTGTGTATATTTTGTCATGATAAGTAAATAATATGCTAAATTGCTTGAAAACAATTGTTTCTCTTAAGGAGTTCAGTTTTGTTTGCACTATTGATTTCTTTAGTCAACCTTTTCATCAAAGAAAACACAGGGGCTGGCCCCATGGCCGAGTGGTTAAGTTCACACACTCTGCTTTGGCAGCCCTGGGTTTGCTGGATCCTGGGTGTGGACCTACAAACTGCTCATCAAGCCATGCTGTGGCAGCATCCCACATAGAAGAACTAGAATGACTTACAGCTAGGATATACAACTATGCACTGGGGCTTTGGGGAGGAAAAAAAAGAGAGAAGAAAACACTAAAGTGAAGCAGCCCCAATTTTTGCCAGATCAGTAACCTTCCATCGAATGAAGCTTTAGGATATAATTCAAAAATCATGAACTGGACCAGCAGTCCAGCCAGATTCCACCAATATCAAAAGAAACGGTCTCAAAGACTTTTTTAAATGAAATAATTCATTTTCCTGAGAAGCATCTACTATGATGTAGAGCAGCTTTTTGTCTCTGCACAGAAAGACGTCAGTTCTTCCAATGGGTAGAGTAGAAACTACTTTAAGAAAAGTAGATCCTTTAAATTTGAGGCCTATCTGATGTAGGTATATATATTGACCATCAATATCATGTTTTGATATAAATTCCTGGGAAGTTAATGCATTGGCGTGCCTAGAGCCATCTGCCCTGGGCGTGGAGGCGCTGCTGAAGAACTGAGTGCATCTGAGTTTAAAGAAGAGAGGGCAGCGTGATCGCCCGAATGGACGAAGGAAGTTGTTCCCAGCGCGAGAGGCCACATGCCTGAAACAGAGACTCGGAGAGAGGAAAGGTGCACGGGGCGTCATGAAGAAGATAGGAATTGGTGTACATGAGGGGCAGAGACAGATGGTTGAGGAAGAAAAAAAAAGTGGCACTACTCAATGTCACTTTGCTGAAATCAACTGGCATGATTTTAACATCTAATTAGAACAGTAAAACCTGGAGAATGGACTTTGTCATATGGATATTTTATAGAATTTTAGAAATAATAATTCAGTACACTAAAATGACTGTACACAATCAATTAAAAAGGCACCCATATATTTTCAGGAGTGCCACGTCATCAGACCAACGCAACTGAATTACTACTGGGGATTTTATCAGTCAAGGAAAAAGGCAGTAAGGAAGGATTCACTTAATCACGATTACACGGTTTATTTAAGGCAGGGAAATGGAACAGAGCACCATTTTCCAAAATTTCCTAATATTATACCGTCTCTGAAAATGTCAAAACAATTTACATCACCTTACTGGGGAGTAGATGAACTAGTGGCTTATAGTGACTGAGAAAATACACGCCAATTCCTTTAGCGATGTCAGTCATAGCAGCTTCTAAACACAACTGAAAACAGTTGTGCATAGGTGAGTAATTGTTTACCTCTGCAGGCTCCAGACTCTGGTACACATACTGCAAGGAAGCTACAAATCCATCGCTCTGGGTGCTCCGGGATGTACAGCCAGCTTTGCTAAACACTGGTGTAAGATGGCTGCCAATTCGAATTACTTTGTATCAATTGTTTGGAATGATTGCTTTGGTAGCACAGAGCATCGATCTATATCTCTTAAGTTCACAATAATTATCTAAAGTGATCTACTCCTGGCTGTGCCTCGACGGAGAGGTGAACTGATTTCTCTCGTTCTTCCTGTGAAATATGAGTGTGCTGGGCTGGGTCCCCTCTGAGATCTCTTCTAGATCTAATTAGTGTGTGATTTTATAATACGATAAAACTAAACGAAGGCTATGGTTGTTAGGTTGTACCTCCCAATGTGTTTTAGTTCAGGGTTCCCCTTAGAAACAGACTCTAAATCAAGGCTTATTGTGTACAAGTAGTTAAGTTGGAAGATGATGCTGGAAACACCACTGGGAGAATAGGGAATTGAAGAAACAGAACCCATGTTGGTAATAAACATGAAAGGATTGGATTAGGGAAAATGCCGTGTAAGTGAAAACAGAGCTACCCAACCACAGTGCAAGTCTGTTCTCAGTGAAGGGGCGAGGGAGAGAAGCTTGGGTACCTTTCTGCAGGCGGTCCTTGAATGAAAGTTGGCCATCAGGGAGCTCCCACATCTCCTAAGAGCAGGCCTTTGTTACCAGCCTGCCACACTCCATTACTGGCCGGGAGGAGGGAGGCGCGACCACGGCACACACCGTGATGGATTCCAAAGCATGACAGCTGGGCCTCATCACAGTCACTTCCTGTAGTTGGAGGTCAGCCATGGCTTACTCAAGGCCACCGCACGAGACACGGAAGGGAAGGGAAGCCAAGAGGGGTGCATTGTTAGTCAAGTTTCCACATGGGCACTGGGCACTCTGAGAGACAGGATGGAACATGTACCTCAAAGTTACCTTATCCTAGGTTGAGGGCTGGCATATTTATCTGCCAACTCCCATTGGTAGGTTATTTAGGACTGCTAGCTGGGGCATGAGTTCTGCGGCACTTCCAGTCTGCCACACACCCAGAGTGCAGAAAAAGCCCTCAGGCAATCAACACAGGTGCTTGCAGTTGGAAGTCAGGCTGGTAGGCACAGAAAGGGCCAAGAGGATATGGGCAGGGCGCCAACCGGACCTGCTGCCATTGCTGGAGAGACACAGCAGTGGAGATCCACACAGCCCCACTCTCTATCCTGCCCTCTTGCATCAAGACCCCTGAGAATGACCTTCTAAACACAGAGCACGGTCGGCATTTGCTACGTGTGGAGGCTTTAACAAAGTGAAAACACTGGATTTCACCCATCCCTAGCTTCTGTCTTTTTCAACAAGATACAGGAATCTTGGGACAGCCTCCTTTCTCTGCAGCCCAGTAGTTGTATTTATTCCCATCACTGCCCACCACAAGATTTTAACAGCCCTTTTTTCTTTCCTTAGGAAACGTATTGAGAAAAAAGTTTAATAATCAGGTTGTCAACTGGGAAGGTGCAGAGGAACTGGAGTAAGGCAACAAGGCAGAGGACAGCGACGTTTCCAACCAGAGCAGAGTGAGCAGCGCAATAGGCGCCAGGGATCCAAGGGCGCCAGCGTGGAGCACACTCCAGGAACAGGTGATGGCTGTGACGACATGAGGCTCCCACCGAAGAAGAAGTGATTCTAGAGAACAGAGTGTTTAGAACAGACTTCTAATTGGTGGGCATTGTTTGCCAAAAGCAATCTTGGACTACTTCATGTCAGCCTGGGGTTATATAATCAGCTGGTTTTTACTAATGGCTGAAAGTGCCAAAACAATCCAAATGACAAGTTCAGCTGGATTGACTCGCTAGGAGCACAAGATGTACCTGCAAATATATGGATATCAGTCAGAGTTCCTAGGAGGACAGAGCTTTCATACTTGCACCTGGATTTGCTGGAGATGACATTATTGAACTTAGGAGTATTCCAGAATTGCTCTAGATGGCAGAGTGGCAAATATGTGCTTGGTATGAATACTCTGCAGAACCCTCAGCTCCACAGAGGGCCCACTGAAAGTTCAGTAGGTGTCCAGTAAATATTAATGAATGTGAATGCTAAATTAATCATGGAAGTGGTAGGCATTCATCATAGGAAAACCCTCCTTACCCTGATACATTTCTCTCAGTCCTGCCTCTAGATTGATGAGAAAGAATGATCTACAAGAAATTCCATCCACTCTTCTCTCAGATCCAGGGTTAAAGGGGAGACAGCTGGCATTTTAGCCACATATTAAAAATGTCCCTGGGTTTTGCTTCTGCCTCCCTGTAAAGGCTGGATGTGACTTTGCACGGCAGGTGGTTAAACTAAAACTATCCCATTTTTCCGAAAGAGATTATTATAGAGAGGAATTTCAATCAATAAAAATGCAACACACAAAATGTAACTTCACTTTTTGTTGCTGTTCTGTAACTTGCTTAGTCTGGTGTGAAGAGAAGACAAATGGAAGACAGTGAGTGATCAGTAAACTTTAAATCTAGTATCAGAAACACGGAATCACCACTAACATTTGATTTCACAATTCACAGCTTTGGTGGCCTAACAGTGGCAGTACAGCTTATCCACTGGAGCAAGTTAGCAGAAACCAAGTGCTGTTCTCAGATATCCATTCTTTCTTCAGATATTGAATATCAGTTCTTGTGTGTTTTAACATTCCTAATTAAAATTATAAAAAGAGCAAAATGTACGCTTGTTAAGCAAGGAAACAGTAGCTAAACACAGCCAACAATGTGAGGCTGTGTTTACCTCTGTAAAGCCTACGTCATCTTTGATTTGCTCTATATGTTGGTTTCCTGATTCCTGGCAGGAAGGAAGTTGGGAAGTGGAGACTGACTGTCCAGAGGTTACCTTCAGGAACTCCTCTATGACACTGATCTAGGGTGTCAGTGTCTGCCCCGACTTGAGTCATTGAGAAGATGCTTGGGGGAACTGAAAGGCAGAAACCACCCTGTAAAGTAGGAGGCATACAGCCCACCGGTGTCCACAAAAAAGGAGAGTGGTGGGAGAGGGCCTGGGGAGTGGGAGGAAGGAAACAATTAGGGAATTCTGCTCGTCTCCCTTTTACTTGCTACTTCCTGCCTGACACAGTGTGGTCTATCATGTGATACTGCTTATTCAGGACTGAAAAAAGGATCACTAATGAATACCGTCAGATCTGTAGGCTCCAAATTTACTATCAAAAAAGTACTATTTATTAGTAAAGCTGACCACACTGCATCGAACTTTCCAGCCTTCACATTCATCATTAAAAAATAGTGATGTGGGTTATAGCAGGCTGTTTCTGAAATGGCTCCAAATGATCCCGTTGGAAGCACGATATTTATTATGAAATGGCAGGATGCTTAGTGATGGTGTAGTCTGCAGTTGTGCTGAAAACGGAAGAGGGTTTCTAATATGCCTAATAGACTTGGTTATTTAGCTAAAGGGATTTCTGAGCAGTGAGGGGGTATCATCTGCATTTTTCTTGCCGCTCATCATCTAATATGAGAGAAGAGAGATGAATTGAGGGAAGAATTATTAAATAAAAAGAAAACAGGAGACTTCAAGATTAAAAAGATAGACTCAGAGACTTCTGGTTTCAGCTCCAACATGTAAACAGCTTAGAAGTCATCACTCCCACCCTTACAACAAGAAAAACCTGAATAAAGTGAAAAGCAACAAAATCTCTTGGACCCAGAAGGGAACTGAGGTCCCAGGACACACAGCTCGCAGGAATCTGCAGAGATGGGTGAACGAAGAGACGCAGCTGAGACCTGCTTACCCAGAGCAGAAGCCGCTGGAGATAAACCAGGAGGAACACTTCAGGGGTAATTGTGATGAGTTGCTGGAGGCTGAGAGTAGAGTAGCGTGAGGGTGGTAACTCCTCAGTGCCACACTCTTAGGATGCCTCACACTGTGGATTTTACTGTCAGAAGAGAGTGCAATAGAGCAGCGGCGTCTGTGTGTAAACGTGAAGCGTTCTCAGCAGTTCCAGGTAGTTGTTAATAACACTGCCTGCCACCTGGTGAACCACCGGCTCCCACCTTGCCGTACCTGGAATACAGCACTAAACACCCACCTAGGGAGATGACAGTGAGCATCGGCAGACCCCTGAGAAGGAAATCTCCTTTTTACTCTAAAGGGGCACCCATGGGGACGTGCTGTTCCCCAACGTGACTGAGGAGGAACCGCAGCTCTGGTTCTCACCGGGGAAGCCAATATCTTCCTTCACTTTACAGATGACGAACCGAAGGATGAGCGATCTGGAAACAGAAACCGAGTTGTGTGGTTTGATTTTCCACCCAGAATATTCAAACTCTGCCATCTCTACCTGCAGGAATCTAGAAAAAAACATTTGGCTAAACACCAAGGCTGTATTCTAATGTGCTGCTGGTCCACCACTCAGACTTGTAATTCTAGAATGTTGCAATGCAGTCTTCACGGAGCAGTTGCTCTTTCTTGATTTGTTTTTCTTAGTTCCCAAGGGTCAGTTTTCCACCTCTATCCGAAAGCTGACTAATTAGATCATGACTTCACAGGCGCCAAAAGAAAAAAGAAGAGAGAGAAGAAAATAAAAAAGAAAACCCTTGAGGAGCGCAAATACTTCTACTGCAGCCAGGAGTAAACTCGCTCTGCTGCGCGCCGCCCCCCCCACCCCCATCCGGCCCTGGGCACGCAGATTCGGCACGCACGCGGGGAGCGCACCCCACCCCGCCCGCAGCGCCAGTCCCGGGAGCAGGGTGCCTACAGTCCTCAGCTGTGGCTGGAGGGGACTCTGCCAAGGAGACAGGGACCGTCCAGCTCCTCCTCCGCCCCCTCCACGTCCTCGCCTTCCCTGTGCAGTGGCGCCTGGCAGAGCCTCGCGTGCCACCTCCCGACCATCCCGGGAAGATTTCGCGCCCGGAGCCGGGCGCAGGAGCTGCCAGCGAGCGCAGGGGCCCGCCCCTCCGAGTTGCCCTTCCTAATTACCCGCTGCAAGGCGAGAGGGGTGCCTGCTCTGCGCTGATGACGGCTCCAGCCTGAGCCTTTGAGGGTGTGGAGGGCTGTGGAAAGGTCCATGCGGGAGTGGAGAGCGAACCCGTGGGTGTCTTGCAGCCGTGGCTCCGCCCGGGGGGCGTTAGGGCGCGGGGCTCCGGAGCTTCTGCGGTGTCCCCACCCCTTGCTCGGGGAAGAGACTAGTCCTACACCCGCAACCCCCTCATACACATACCTCCTTGGCCCCTCCTCGGAGCTCCTTTCCGATTTGCTCGGGCTTCTGGTCCTGAGAGTCTGGACTGTTTCCCAGGAAGGCAGCGCTGGGCAGAGCGCCCTGGAAGCCGCTGCTGCCGCCCGGGCTCCCTCCGGGGTCCCAGCCGCTGCTTCTCCTTCCTCAGCACCGGGCTGCGGGCTGTCATCCCTGGGCGAGGAGCCCCGCTGAAACCTGCGGCGTGAGGAACCGGCTTCCGCTCGCCCGGTCGTGGCTGGAGAGGGAGGACCCACCTGGCCTCCCCGAGAAGCGCACCTTGCCACCCTCCACGCGCGAAGGAAGTTTTGAAGGCCGAGAATCGGGCCCCCCAACTTCCTCCGGACATGAATCAAACAGCGGGAGCCTCCAACAACGTCAGGTGTCCCCCAGGGAAAGGCCACAAGGTAAAAGACCCGCGACGGGGCGGGGGCGGGGGGTGCGTGCCGGGGCTCTCCAGGCTGAGGCTGCAGTGTGCAGGCGAGGGCAGACTCGCCGGTCGTGGATTCCAGCCCGCCGGTCCCTCCGCATTCGGGGTGGGCGTGGGGGGGGGGGGGTCCTTGAGTCAAGATGGTTGACGGGTCGCGGGGTTTGTGAGCATCGGTGGTGTTTCACGGACCCAAAGCCAATACCAGGCTCTGTCGGTGCACCGGCTCTGGGCGACCCAGGGCCCGGAGACTCTTGAATGCTTCGCGGCGGGGTTCTGCCGCTCGCTGGCCGTTGAAGCTTTCGCCCGGAATTGCCGAGTTTTCAGAGCGGAGGGGTCAGCGGGACCCCCCCCCCCCCCCCCACCGCCCCCCGGGAATCAGACCGTGACCTCTGGCGCCAGAGCTTGCGGAGAGCGCTTCCCGGCTCTGCCTCCCACGCAGGCTCTTGTCGGTGTCACGGACACGTGCTTAATTAACTTGAACCGGCCGACACGTGCCTGGAATGATTTCCAGGATATTACTGACGTTCGGAGAAAGGAGAGCGGGCAGGGGCCTGAGGCATCCTCGCAGAACCTCGCCGGTAGCCCCGGGTGTGTAGGGGCAGGACCGGCACGCGGAGAGAGGCTGACGGCCACAGAGGTCCCCGCGCCGCGACGCTCATGTGTGCGGCACGGCCCTGCCTGGCCAGCCGTCCTCTTCGCTTTCTCGCCTGTCTGTGTCCCCCCTTAGGTTGTAGTTAGTTTGCAAGGAAATTCCCTACCTGGGTTCCAGGGGGAAGCCCTGCAGCAGCATATATATCATGTACTTTAAAAATATTTTTAGAGTATTTCTGTTACTAAAAAAACTTGAAAGAAGGCAAGTGCTCTCATCTTAGGTTTGACGTGGAGCTTGAATCTGTGCTCAAGTCTTTTATCTTGCTGGCTACGCCTATTTTTGCCTATCCGTTTTCATATGCATAGAGGCTGGTGTGCTGATAAGCATGTGATTAGAAGAATGTTCCCATTAATATCCACTTGTTCAGAGTTGGACATAGGTGAGTTGGAGTTAGTGATGATGTTGGGTTCATTTGGTGGATAAAGAACTCCCGGTTTGTTGAGTTATGTAAGAGGAGGGTTTGGGACTGAATACCTTTATTTCCACTGAGTAACAGCCAGCATTTTCTACTCCAATCGGGTCTGGATCCAATGTTTGAATCAGCAAGTCATTCCTCTGATCTCTGTTCTCATTAACTATGATTCCATAGTTACATTTCTCACATTTCCTTTATTTAATATCCGTAGGGAATGTCTTTTTAATATGTGGTAGCTGATATTGTAAGATTTTAAATTAAAAATAAAGTTTCCCGCATCAGTGATTATGTAGTAGAGGCATCTGTGGCATTCAGAAAATCATTCAGTAATTTCTCTTAAAAAACGCCTTCAGTTCCAGGGTGAAAGTGGCTTCTTGGCAGAATTGGACTGCAGGGTATTGATACCAGTAAAACTTTCTGGGAGGTGTTTGAGCACACAGCAACAATTTAGAAGGTGCTCATAAACCTGTTAGTCACCCGTTAGGGATCATCCCATGCATCCAGCTGGTGGTCCATGGAATCATATTCATTCAGTAAACAGTCATCATCGATTATTCACTTGACAAACTTCGTAAACTCCTCAGTTCCAAGGACTAAGAACCAAAATACAAATTTAGACATTGCCTTCATGCTCTAGAACACAGCTCTAGCCATACCCATCCCTCATGCATTAAAATCTTTGACGGTCTCCATTGCCTAAAGTGAGATTATTACTAGCCATCTTCTGGAAGAAAAAAAAATTCCTATTCCCTTCCCCAAAGAAGAATCCTCTTAAGTTGTGGTTTGCCTTCAAAGTCTGTCGATTCATAGTTTGCAGCTTGGCCTGAAGGTTGCTGCCCGACGTGACGGTGCTGGAGAGGAAGCTGACGAGACCTGAGGTGGTAGCGGGTGTTTGGGGCGAATGAGGGACACACACTTAGCAGAGGTTAACAGTCAGCATTGGAAAGTACCAAACAGACCACATGAGACTTAGGTTACAAGAGTTTTTAATAAGATACGAAACTCAATAATAGTTTATTTTATTAGAAGTTTGAAATGAGTTTGTTTCCATTTTACCTGCTCTTCTTAGGGTTCATCCTGGGATGCTTCATGGGGGCAAAGGCCTGAACCTCTCGGGAAAGCGTTTCGGTTGGACTCACTTTCGTGTGTGGTCCCATTCATTCACTAATTCCTGTTATAACAATTTCTATCTGGCAGATTAGTATGATTTGTTCTTGCACAGACATTTCTCGGGAAGCCTCTGTTGTCTTTTTCTTTCAGAGTGGCTACTCCATGGCTGAGTTCGGCCATCTTTAGATGTGTTATTTGCCTCTAGGTTCGTTCTCAAATATTGAACCCCCAGAACTGGGAAAGGAAAGGTGGTTTTTGTAGCTGCCCTGCACCTGACTGTGGGGGATAATCGGCCATCTGCTAACGGCTGTTAAGGACCACAGAGGGTGGTCAGCCTGCTGTCATCCTGGGTGTGTGCAGGAGCCACTGCTCCTCAGAAGACAGCTCTGGGAGTTACAGTTACTTGGGATTAGGAAATTAAAATGTCCCTATAGGACCTGGCCGTCATCCCTACCCCAGGTTGGCCTGGTGCTGGGCACAGTGACCAGTAGTCATCAAGTACTAGTCAAGCACCAGTCAACAACTGGGGCTGTCCTACAAATAGTCGAGGCCTGACGAACAATTGGATGCTGCCCATGGACCAAGTGAGCAACCCACCTGGAGCATTTCCACAGTGGCGTGGCAGGCTCTGGTGCACAGGCGCTTGCTGACTTTTGCCAGCTCTGGTATGATACTTTCTGGAAATTTACTGTGTCTTTTTTTCTTTCTTTTTCTAAAGATACAAAACGGCATAAACTTTATGATACTAATTATATAGAAATACATATGTGAAGAGAAAAGATAGTAAGAAAATAGACCAAACAGTTGACTATGATTAACTTGGAATTAGGAGACAGAATGAGTCTTGTTTTCACTGTATTTTCCACTTAAGTTTTCTATAGTCATACTGTGTAGTGGGGTTTTCTCTAAGTGCTTAATGAACATATATTTGTGAGAATATTACTAAACAATATGAACATTTGAAATTTTGGTTTTGAAAACTTATGCACCGATGCAACCATTTATCAAAATGCAATGTAACCTTTGTAAAAAGAAGAGCTGTCATTTGGTTATTTAAACAAAATGCATTTCTTTTTTTGTGTTTTAAAAGATATTGAAGTCTTCCATGGTAAAAGGTGTTTCCTATTGATATATCTCAGTATTGCAGATGGACGATCTAAACTTCAATATGCAGTAGTTCAACTGTACTCCAGAATTATTCTTTAACTTTTAGTTTTTGAAAATTTTTGTCCTTAAATGTTTTCCCATAGTTGTTAACTTATTCCTGCATCAGCACTTACACTGTCCCTCCTTGCTTTTTGCAACATCAGAGTAGTGGTGCATCCAAGCCATTGCTTCGGGCACGCAGGGTCAGCTTCACGTTCCATTTGCTGACCTTCTTGCTGGAGTATTAAACTTCTAATGTCGTGCATATTTAGAGGAAAAGAAACTTTTGTATTTAGAATATTTTATTTACTGAAAAAGCAGATACAATATTGTATCTAAAGCTCTAATTTTGATTATTTTACGCTAGGCGTTTTTGTAATTGTTGGGGGAGGTCATCAAGAGGAGGTGACTGCCAGGTGACCTGTGAGCCGGACCTGCGGAATCTGAGGCTTCCCACGCCCCACCCCCCCACCCCCCATTTTGGGTGTGTACTTTCCACCCACCGTTCCCACACGAGGCGCTCGCAGTAGCACACAGCCTTGAGAGAGGAAGCTGTTGCTGAGACCACCTGGATGGTGTCCGTGAGCGAGCACAGCTGAGGCCTCTACATAAACTTCGAAGGTTTGGCGGGTGGGGGTGGAGATGTGCTCACCTCGCGGCGCCCGAGACAAGCCTTCTAAGGAGGTTGCCTTGCTTGTTACGCCTGCCGCCTGCCGGTCTGGAGTGGGCTGCCTCTTTCTTCCACCTCTCCTTGCCCTCTGTGTATGGCGACTGGTTTCAGATTTCACTCAGGAAGCTCCCAAGTTTCCGAACCAACAATAATCTATGAATTTTACATTGTTTTTGATGAGTTTAGCTTCTTAATTTCTACTTCCTTCTACTTCCTACTTCTAGTGCTCATTTCACCACAAGGACAGGGACGGTGAAGATACGGCCTGTGGGCTCAATTTGGCTTGTGTCTCTGTTATTTTCCCTGTAGAACATTTTAAAGAAAAAAAGACTGCATGAACTGAAACACTTGTGGTTCAATAGGGATGTATTTTGTGAAATAATGCTGGCCAGACCCTGCACTTTCACTTTGCCTTTATTCTTAAAGGATAGTTTTTCTGTCTATAGAGTTGAGCTGACAAGATTTGGGGTCCTCTTTCAGTACTTTAAAGATGGTGGTCCTCTGAATTCTGGTCTCAATTTTCTCTACTGAGAAGTGAAAAGTCATTTGATCCCTTAGTCTCTATATGTAATGTGCCATTTTCCTCTGTCTGCTTTCAAGATTTTCTCTTTGTCTTTGGTTTTCAGTATTTGAGTGTTATGTGCCCCAGCATGGTTTTCTTCATATTCATCCTGCTACAGATTCTTGAATCTTTAAATTCACCAAATTTGGGAGTTTTGCAGCCATAATCTCTCCAGATATTTTTTTCTGACCTATTCTTAATCTTTTGAGAAGACAATTGTTCATATATTAGACGTTTTATATTGTCCTGCAGGTCTCTGGGACTGTTCATTTTTTCAAACTTTTTTCTCTCTCTTCTTCGGATGTGATTGTTTCTATTGCTGTTTTCACATTCAATGCCTCTTTCCTCTGTCTTCTCCATTCTTCTGTTTGCACATGTAGTGGTTTATTTCAGATACTATATTTTTAGCTCTAGAATTTCCACTTTGTCCTTTTTTCATAGTTTCTCTTTTGCCTGCTTAGATTTACTATCTTTTCATTCATTGTGAGTAACTTTCTCCTTTAATTAATGGGGCTCATCATAATAGCCACTTTAAAATCCTTGTCTTCTAATTCTAACATCTGGGTCGTCTTGGCACTGGTCTGTGCTGATTGTGTTTCTTTCTTGACAATGGGTCGCATTTTCCTATATCTTTGTATGCTGAGTAATTTTGAATTTTATCCTCAGCACTGGGAATGATGAGTGGAGACTCTGGATTCTGTTATGATTCTCTCTTCAGTGTGCACTTGAGTGGCAAATGACATATTAGCTTTCTTCTTTTATCCTTGCTGGGCCTCCTGGAATGTCCCCAGTACTTGCCTGGCTTCGGGGACAACCAGAGATTTGGGCATCACTGGTGCACAGAACTTAAGGCCTTCTTACTGATTCTCTTAATTCTAGAATCCGCCTCTCGCTTTCCAGCTGTGGCAGTTGGCTCAAACTCTGTGGTCTCCAGAACCTGTTAACTTTGGGTTGTTCTCCAGTGCCTTCGGATTGTCTGTATTGTTTCTTACATGAAGATTTAGTTATTACATATGCAATAGCTGGGTATAACATGAGGGTAATTCAGTCATTTCTGAGAATGGAACTCTATCTAGCCTTTTCATTAGTTCAATACCCAGGCTTTAGAATCAGTAGCTTTGGGGATGTCACCTACTGTGGCCTTAGAACTAGCAGCATCGTTTCTATGATAACTCAACAGCTCCCAAGACCTACTCCTAACTTTATTTTCTAAATCTTTAGTTCAAAACTTAATGTTCCTCTGCACTTTGAGACTCTAGTCAGGAAAGAATGATCAACCCAACATCACTCCTCCCAACACTGCTTTTGTCCTCTGTCTTCTCCTCATCAAGACTTTGTTTAAATCTTTTTGAGCCTCTCTTTCTTATTGATTCTCACTCAATCTCTTTTTCATTTCCTCTTCTGTCGGTTTTTCCTCTCCTCCTCTTGCTCGTTTTCCCAACAGGTTATTTTCTCCAAAATTCACGTTTTGATAAAGTATAGCTTGTTAAATCTCAAGGCTCTCATTTGTTCCCTGTTTTGCCCTCTCATGCAGAGCAAGACCTAATTAAAGCTCTCATCTCTCCGAGACACCTCCTGCTTCTTTCCCCCTCTTTCCTGCCCCTTCTGGTTTAGATCGGCAGAGTTTCCCTTATGAAGCATTTCATCCACTTTCCAAACTTTTCCTCAGCCTGCCCTTCTTTGGAATTAAGCTGCCTCCCCCTCCTTTTCATGGGCTAAAGGATTTCCCTCCTGGATGTTAAGATACGGCTTAGTCACCGACTCCCTTTCTGTGGGAAGCCCTCCCCCATGATTAGATCAGCCGCTGACTCGTAAGCTACTATGGGCATAACAGACTCATGCACACCTTGGGAATTGTTGCTGATGACTGCCACATCATGCCTCTTGTCCTGCCTTTCCCCCTTCCTCACACTTACTGCTTCACCAGCCCTGCACTGGGAGTGAGCACATCTCAGAACTAGAATTCAGCTGAGAAGGAGATTTCCTTCCTAACTTGTGGTTGCAGGTATCACTCTCCAGCTTGTGTTTTGGCTTGAATTTCAGACCTTTCCACGTGCTCTGATCCCTATACCTGCCTGTTCCTGAGCCTGTAGCTCTTACTGAATTCCCATCTTCCCTGATCCTGACCAATCATATCTGTCATCCTCCATAGGTAGTATTTTAAAACAGGATCTAACTTCAGATGTAATTTTGTACAATCCTTTCATTTCATAAAAGCTAAGATTCAACAAAATACAACTAGTTAATGAGAGAGCCAAGACTCAGACTCTCGTCCTCTGATTCCTGGTGCGTGGTGCATTCTGTTGTACCAGGCTGCTTCATTGTCCCTCTTCTTCATTTGAGCACAAAGTCAAGAGCCACCTCTACTATACACGTGGGCATCATACATGTTAGTAAATCCGCCTAACGGACTTCACTCATCCTTCATGTTAGCAAGGGCATGTCCATTTCATGCTTTGTCTTACATACCATAGCTCTTCATACTAAACAGGAAGCTTACTTGTCGGGTTGGTAGTTTCTAAAAGAAATAGGAAAGGAAATCCATATAAAAAAAGTTAATTCTTTTTACTACCCAGAATCTAAATCATCCTGAAGAATTTAACAAAATTTAATGCAATGCATAAAACATAAATTGCTTTAATGACTTCCAGGATATTAGTGAAAATCTATTTATGTTATTTTGGTTTTACATTTTATTGATTTTTAAAATTTTGATTGTCCTTGTTTTCTCGGTAAAATATACAAAATGAATATAAGCTTATGCATAAGTTACATTTCCAGGAATAGAGGGCAGTAAATGAGTAGTAATCGTTTTTCTGGTTTAACTTGGATTATTTTTTTAAGTCAAAAGCTGTACCTCAAATATAGTATTTTAATGATCTCACATCTTGAACCTTATGAATGAAATGGACCAATTAGAATTTTGTAGACCCCAAATCTGATATTATTTTTGGCTGAGGATCTAGAAATCTGTTTTGTCAACAGAGATGGAGGAAAGTTCTCTGACTCCTTGCTCATCCCCTCTCCACATTTTTATGGCCTTAGAAAGTTCTCACTGTTTCCATACCACACAGATATAAGATGTATGCTCTTTCAGTGTCTGTATTTCCCTTTTTAAAAAGAAAATTCCAAATGCAATATTAAGAGATCATAAGACATTTAGACATTACATTAAAAATTATATCTGACAAAATGTAAACACAACAGAACAAGTTCATGTTTTTCATAAAGGAAAAAAGGTGAGGATGCTCTGGGGCTCGGGTAAAGTCATCTTATGTGTATGAGTCCAGATGTGGAAAAACTCATCCAGTGGAGGATGAGTTACAGAGGCAGCATGGGAATAAGGGGAGAAGAGTGAATAGACTGGAACTCAGAGTTGGTTGAGCTGTGCCCTCTGTTTGGGCTGAGTCTCAGGGAAGTGGTTGCAACTTTCTGAGCTTTTTCCCCCCACTATCTGAAAACTGAGGAAATCAATAAGGCTTCAGGGCCCTATCAAGCTCTTGCTTCTGATATTCCAACCCTAGAAACAGCCATAAGCAAAGTGGTTGCCATCATTAAGGAATCCCTGGGCGTAGATATGAAAGGCAATTCTATAGTAAAATATACTTAATGGAAACGCTAAGCCAGAGGGAGTCCTTCACACTTTAGTATAAAAACAAACACATACTATGCATATCTGACATAAACTTGAGACATGAAGACAGGGAGGTACTTATGAAATGAAATGATGATCCGCAGTTTGAGATGCCTTTCTCCATCCTTCCACTTTTCATAACTTTTTCCTGAAATGTTACCTTATTTCATCTTCACAACAGCCACTGAGTTATATAGGTAAGTTTTTATTTCTCCTTTTATTTTTTAACTGAGCTACATGATTCTATGCAAATCACTCATGGTCACAGGGCTTGTAAGATCAAGAAAATGTTTTCAAACTGTAAGTGTGTAAGTAATAGACAGTATTGAAGCTCCAACCCATGCTTCTTTCATCCCATGACTCTATCAGTTTCCTAAATGCTGAGTATTATTTACAAGTTTTGTAAGCCTTGGACTTGTTGCTTACTATTCTTAAAAAAAGTGAAGCTGCTACTTTTATTAGTGAGCCAGAGTCCTCATCGTTGAGACAGGAAACACCAGAATAAAATACTCAGCGGTATTAAAAGTGAATAACACCAAATTGTAGGATCGCGGCTGGTCAGATAGGAGTGGTCAGTACCGTTGAGCTGGGGAAGGCTTCACACAGGCGTGGGACTCATTCCTCACTGGTCCCACGATGTGCCCTACAGTCCTGGAAACATCCTGCAGACTCAAGGCTTAGAGTAACAAAGTTTGCTGCTCCCCCAAATGATAACCGATCCTTGGCAACCAAGGGAGCCGTAGAGTTTTAATAGACGGTTATTGTGTATCATTATCTTTATTTGCTTCTGGCGATTTTTATTTGTGACTACTAAGATTAGATTCTAACGCCTTCCAGTATAGGAACTCTGCAGCTTAACCTCCTCTGTCCAATAGTCAAAAGTCTGAGCCATCGTAAAGAGGGACATGATATGAAAACATACAAACAATAAAGCAGTGTTGATCATCTTCTTCCACGGTCTCGGCTTTTGTAGAGGTGCAACATTTCTTTCTTAGTTCATTCCTCAACTGCCAGCTGGACATCTGTGTAGTAGAGATGCTGTTCATCGCCTCCTCGGCCACTGAGACTTCTGAAAGCGCAAGAGCCTGCCCCGCCGAAACACAGGACTGCCTTCTCCTTGATGCAGCTCATTCGACCAGAGCTGGATACTGCTCCCGGGGACAGAAACCCACAGGTGGAGCCGAGCCAAACTCTCTCCTTTGGAGTTTTGAACTAAGTGACACAGAGACGGCCATCAGAAGACAGAGGACGCTACGTGTGTGACTACACAGACTCTCACGGTCGCGCGCGGTCATGGGAAGCTGAGGGTGACTTGAGAGAAAGGGAAGGCAGGGAGCGACGGGACAGCAGAAATGAGCGGCCCTGAAACACGGAGAAACTGGCCTCACTGTCAGGCTTTCTGGTGACGGTTCCCGTGAAGCCTGTCTCTACTTCCCTTCCTTTCCTTTAGGCTCTTCCTGTATTCTGAGATGCACTGTTAAGTAAAATTGGTGGAAAATACAGAAAAATCTTTCGTTACCAGCAAGATTTCTTATTTTCTCGCTCACTCCCCATTACCACCAAATAAAACTGGTTTTGTTGAACAAACTTTTTGATAAGCTTCTTTGCATTCTTACTTTGAATCCTATGAGGCACGAGTGAGGAAAAAAAGGGTCCTAGAATTGCTTTCTAAGCAGGAGTGAGAGTGCTGGCTGCTGTCCAGGTTATTGGACAGAGCTCACCGGAGCCGAACTTATCAGAAAAAGAGAGGGTATCTGTGAGGCTTTGTGGCAAGAGATAAAAGGGAACAAGACAAAAAAAGATCATGTTGCTGGCAGCCAGGAGATATACTTTGGGGAACAGACTAGAAATGTTGCTGTGTCGTATCAGGCCTTTTCAGAGAAGTGTCAATACAAACTTTTGGGGTTCACTAATGTGTTATATAGCTAATCCTGGTTTTTTTTGTGGTAATTGGAATTGGGTGGTTTGATGAACATGGAATACAGATTCAAGATAGGGGTGGGACAAGAGTCTAGACTGCCTGAGGGGGGATCTGAAAAATCTGGGTGACGTCCATAATACATTCGCTTCTTGTTGGTTTTGTTTTGTTTTGTTTTTATTTGAGCTACTTCTTGTGGTTTTCCACTTTTTTTTGCAATCGAATGAGTTCTAACAACAATGATGGGGAATGTGTGAAGCAGCTGGAGGCTGCGGGGAGTGCTGGAGAGGACCGCCCCTTGAATGAATCTCCAGTGTTACGCTGAATGCCTTAGACTCAGCGGGCAGTCATGAAACAGTGTATTTTTTCCTCCAGCTATGCCTTTAAAACAAATCTTTAGCTGGTTCTGTTTGTGCCCAGATTTGTGAAGACATTATAACTTTCTCTGGTCCCTTTACATTATAAATAGTGTGATTTCAGAAGTTAAAATGCCCAGTTCAGTCTAATATAATATCATTAACTCCAAGATTCATTCAAAGGCAGGCTTCTCCTCTCTCCTGGCTTGAGCTGCTTCAGATCTGGAAGCCTGCGCTGGGAAGGGGGTCTTCTCCTGTCTCCTTCCTGCCACCTGCCTCCTCCTCCTCCTCTCGTCCCCATCTCTCACTTCTCCAAGGTTGAGTTCAGCGGAGAAGAAACCAGGAGCAAGGCAGAATGTAGCCTAGTGGGTGCAGCTGTGATTTGGCGATAGGTCTCTCTGGATTTGACAGATGCACAACACTGACCCTTTTCTCGTGGGGAGATTTTAGAGGGTTTCTTTGGATACCCTCGCACGGGATAGTGGAAGGTCGCTTTTTCTCCAGCTGTCATATTGTCCCTCATCCTCCTGCTTCCTGCTTTCATGCCTTGCTAGTTGCCCCGTTGGGTGGGGTTCCTTTCTACGTGGCTCTTGGCTTCCTCTTCCCTTATAGTCCATTTCTGGCTCATGAGAAATACCCACATCTCCCACCACCGTTACTGACATGCACTCCCAATGCAGCCCCCTCTCCTCACAGTCAGCTGCCTGAGACGCGGTTCTGGTTTCAGCTTCTCAATTTTAAATTCTTCCAGGTGGGGTCCAGATAGATAGTACTTCTGCTGCCAAGGCCCCCCCACATCAAGCTCTCTGAAGAGTACTGTGACTCCCTCTCACGTGGCTTGTGTGAGAGGCAACCTACAACTTTCCTCATCTGGTTGCACATCTCTTCCTTTTCCACCCAAAAGACAGAGATGCCAGAGAATTCCACCACCTCTCTGTATTGGAAGCTTCCTCTCAGATGGATGATAGCTAATATGTGCTAACCAATTTCAAACCCTTTTATCATTTCCTTGAAGGAATAATCTAATAGCCCATTTTAGGCTGTAGGGTACTTGGCAACCATTTTTATAGTTCTTAACTTTTGGTGCCTCAGTTGAAACTGAGATTGGAAGATGCTGTTCAACTGAGTTATTGTTCTACTTTGGGTTATCATATAATCTCTAAGACTACCAGGCAGCTGATGATATGAGTACATAGGAAGTGCTATCTGAGCTCTGTGTGTGTTTTGGGAGAGTGTATTTTGGTTTATGTGATTCGAAAAGGATTCCTGGAGAGTTGGGCAGTGGAGGACACAGCATTTTACTTGAGACCATGTTTTATCTAAAGAACACATGTAGCCTCACCAAAATGGGAAATTTCCATTTTCTTTACATGTTAAATACTGCAATTGTTTGTGTGCTCATGTGTATCCAAGGAAAGAGGTCACTCCATACTCCGCACTAAATTTCTCCCTATTGGGTGCCTCTCAAATACTAGTGTGCACACTAGTCAGTCACCTAGGAGTTCTTGTTAAAATGTAGATTCTTAGCGAGTAGTTCTGGGTGGAGCCCAAGATCCTGCATTTCTTTCAAAGCTCTCAAATGATGCTAATGCTGCTCATCCTCAGACCACACTTTGAGTAGCAAGGCTCTATTGCTTCTGCTGAGTAATACATAACATAATGCATAATACGTTTTGTTTTGTAATTGTGACAAGTCATTGGAAGTCTTTCATTTTGGGAAAATGATCTTAGTTGTAGTTTGCACATAACGGTCTCTCATTTCTTTGAACTGTGATTAGCAATTTTGGTGCCATTCATTTGGAAAGGAGAATTGAAATAGGAAAAAAGAGAATGAGGTTCTTATTGTCAGCTATGCTATCAACTGGCTTTGTGACCATTACCAAGTAATCAACGTCTCTAGAATTTAGCCACTTTTATGAAACAATTTGTGGTATTAGGTGTTCTCCACAGGTCTTAGCAAAAACTAATATAATATTTCTAAAATATATTTTATGCTTATATACTCTGCTATGTTATTAAAAAAACTTGGAACCTAGGTCTATATTTTTACATACACTTTTTTTCCTGGAACAGAAGCTGGAACCTGGCGCTTAGGGCATGCTGATGAGTACTTGCGAATAATGATGATGCAGAAGAACTTTGACAGTGGAGATATGAGTTGATTCAAATCGTGAGGATCATGAGCTTTTTTTAAACAATATCTTTAGCAAATCTTTATTGCTGAATGATGTTGACTTCCTAAAATGAAAATAAATTCCCTAATATTCATGCATGCTGAGTTTCTCGTTTCTGACTTTGACTAGGACTCATAGAGGAAACTGTTCCAAAATCCAATAGGATCAGTACAGTAAAGAGTTATAAACTTTATCGTTATAAATACAATCAAGTTTTTTGAAGAAACAGGCAAAGAAATATAGGCAAAGAAACCCTGTAGTATTTCCCTGCTCACACATTTTGGTGGTTCTACATCAATGAAACGTCTGTCCTCTTTCCATTATAGTTCACCAAGGCATTATCAAAATCACGTCATCTTTCTCACTAGCTCCTATATTCTAGCTTCTCAAAGTATCTATTTTGATTCTATCCACATCAGAATCCACTTAATTTGGAAAATTACTGCACATGCTATGAGTCGTCACTTTATATCTTCCGCTTGGTTGTGGAGCCAAAAGTTAGGGAAAATCAAGAGAAAGACTGATGGGAAATGCAAAATGACCTAGTCGTAGTCTTTGAATGATGTGCTATTACAAAGAAATGTCACTATGACATTTACTAGCTGGAAACGAGAAAGGAGGCGGGGCTGAGGAGGAGCTGTAAGTAGCTTGTGAAGTCCGGAAAGTCCTACTTGAGATGTCCAAGTGGTGCAGTGAGGCAAAAGTTCCCATTTACTGAGGCGAGCAGAAAAATGCCCATTTTTCTTCTACCTGTTAAATAATAGCTCTTATTTCAAGGGATACAGTGAGTAAATTCCTGTGCTAAATGCAATTCTGAAGATAGAACATTCAAATGTAAAATTTATGTCTTACTTAACGTTCAAAAAAGTGAGAAAGCCTCTCTCTATATGCATTAGATATTACAGGAAACTTTGAAGTCTTATTCTGGACAAATACATCAGATCTTATAAAATTTTAAATTTACGTCACTCTGCGTTGAAGTTCCCTTTGCAGCACTGTTGCTTTGATGGCTCCCTGTGTATCCGTTTTTGTTGTGTTCATTGTGAAATAGATACCTGGAACAGATGTGTCACTGAGTATGTGAAGGCAGCCTCTGGATGGTGAAGAATGTAGGGGTGGGTAAAACTGGAGGCCAGCAGGAGCTCTTTTCATATCATCTAAATGTATTTCAATATCTGAAGGAGAAGATTTGAAGTTAGAAAAATTGGTAATGGAGGTAGGGTTGCAGGAGAAAAAAAATTATTTGGATCTGAGTGTGGTGTCATGGGGAATAAACTAGAAAGTTAATACAGGATCAACAAAGCAATATCTATACAGCAGAGAAAATATGGTTTGAAATGAATAGAGTACATTTTTTGTGCAATAGGAACTTTTAACTTCCTTTGATAAAGAGCAGCAACCTGGAAAAGGAGAGATTGTTCTTTGACAACAGTTAGGGAAGAAAAGGGAGGAGGTTTACCTGTGGATTAGAAGTGCTGTGTGCCAGGAGCATCTTTCATTTCATGTAATCCTCACAGTAGCTCTAGAGGTGCTTCTGCAGAGAAGACTCAGAGGTACCAAGTAACTTGCCTAAGGTCAAACGTCCATTAAGATGCAGATCTGGCCTTCAGACCTAGACTGACTCTCACAGCTTAGTTCTGACACCACACTGCATAGTAATCGGTGGAAAGGAAGTAAATTAATCAAAATGATCATTTAGCAATTTGGTCATTAGTTGAATTGGCCATTGAGTGAATAAATTCTTCTACCTTAGAGGAACAGTATCGTACAGTAGCAGCATCCTACTAGAAATTATGGCTTTGACTTATTTGCTGAAAGTTCATTTATTTTCACAAGTTGATCTCGTATCCATTAATCTCCCAACTCTTATTAGTTCTAATAATTAGTTGTTGCTGGTTTTGGATATTTGATCATACTACCCACAAATAATGACAGCTGTGCTTGTTACTTTCCATGCCTTATTGTTCTTACTTATTTATCTCTTCTTATGTTCTCGGTCAGGACCTCTGATACTGTCAATCGGTAGTGTTTCTAGTGAGAATTGCTCACTATTCTAGGATGATTGGTGTACATAATGGTGTCATTTACATTTATAGGGAAGAATGAGAGAGGAGCAGTTTGGAGGCAAAGGTAATCATCCCTGTGATATATCCACGTCTATATAAATGTCTCTAGCTCTGGGAAGAGGTAATTTTAGGGGATTTAGACTTGGGAAGCATCATCTTATGGGTCTTAATTTAAACTGTGAGATGACTTTCCAGTTTCTGCTCAGGGATGTTAAAAGCTGGAAAGACTGTCATACCCACGCTTACCACAAGAAGTGCATGTGCAAGTTCACGACTTCTTTTGAATCCATGAGAGGGGTAAGGTTTCAGGACAACCAACGAACCCAGCTCTAGGGAGAGATGGAAGACTGCAGGCAAGATGGGAGGTGAACACACTTGCTTACTTGATTCAGAGATCATCACACGTCAGTAGGAAGAATTCAGCTGGAATAGTTGGTGAATTGGTGGAGGTCAAGTGAGGGCTGGTGGGAAAGTATGAAGCTCCTGGGGGCCTACTTATATGGGGGAGGCGGAAGTTCACACTCACATGAGCGAGACTAAGTTAGCTCATGAACGGAAATGAGTGCAATATGGGATCCGAGATTGGATCCTACAATAGAAAAAGGACATTAGAGGAAAAGTTGGGGAAATACAAGCACATTCTTTAGTTTACTGAGTATTAGAAAAAGATTAATTTCTTGACTTTGCTTCTTGTACTATTGTTGAAGAACATGTTAACATTAGGGACGGTGCATGCAGGGTATACAGGAATTCTTTCCTATATTTCCAACTTTTTGGTAAGTCTAAAATTGTTTCAGAACAACGAGTTTAAAACACAAGAGCTTAAAGATCACAGAGAAGAGTGTACAAAGAAAAGAGTGAAACTGGTTATCATTTTTTAAAAAAAGGTTCAAATAAGAGCATTCGTGGAAACTGAGGATGAATGTTTAGAGAAGTAAGCAGTGAATCAAAGAAAAATATGTCTTGCAAGCCAAGAAAACGGCATTGCTCACAATGCATTCTTGCAGAGTGCTCCCATGAAATCACCCCTCCAAATAAAGAAATGCTTCCATGACTATATAGATCTGTGGACGAGACGATATTCTTGAAATTAATGAGCACAGTGAAGAACTTGAGAAAGGCTTCACTATGGAACTCTTTATTTAAAGAAATTCAATGTTTCCCAAAATTATTTAGCTATGAGTACTTTTTAATTTTCAAACAGCCCCTCAATATCAACTTGTTAAAATCAGGAGTGAGGTCTCTTTGGTGCCAGGTAGACAAATACAATTCACAACACATGATAGATATTTATTCATCAAGCAAGTATTTATGACACTCTTGTTAACATCTCTTAGACTTTGGGTTCTGAGGAATACACTCCGGCAAAGCTTGAATAGACACAATATGGGCCACATAATGATGTTTCAGTCAACAACAGACTGCATATAGGATGATGATCCCATAGGATTATTGCCATATAGCCTAGGTGTAAAGTAGGCTATACCATCTAGATTTGTGTAAGTACACTCTGCGATGTCCACATAATGACAAAACCACCTAGCAAAGCATTTCTCAGAACATATCTCTGTCATTAAGCAACGCACGACTGTAATGACAATAGGATACTGGCCTTCGGGCAAGTAAGAGTGAATAACTCTGAGACTCTGGGGGTAGAAAAATAAGGAACAATTCTCTCTCTAGCTTGTTAATAAGAAGAATGGGGAGAGAATCTAGATGGAGAGGAAGTCCAGAAGGACGTGTTGTGGTGGCTAGAATATGATTTTTAGGGTGGTTAATTCTACCTACGGTTCCTCTAGGTTTCCATTTGGATCTTGATGCAAAGATGTGGACTTTCAACAAACATGTTTCCCCATGGGATGAATCAGAATCTGATGTCTCTTCAAAACCTTGGATTTGGAGGAAAGGAGATAAATATAATTTCTTACTACTAGAGCAGGGGTAAAAAAGAAAAATGATTGCCATGATAAATTTCCCTGACATATTTATTATAATTCTTTCTTGAAACATTTGTGAGGGAGACATTGATGAGGCCTGGATCATTTTATATACTTAGGCATGTTCTCTGAATAGTGTTAGAGAGTTTTTAGTGCAGATTAATGAATTATCTGTGTAAATCAGGATAGTGAAGTGTTATGATTACCTGTGGGTCCATGTCTCACCTTGCCTGTGCAGAGTGAAGTCTTCCGCTGGCTCTGGATTGGCCACTCATTGCATTAGATTTCTGAAGTTTTAGTCCAGGATGAGAAATAGCCCAACAACTTGCCTGGATCCCTCATTAATCCAGGATCAAATTTCCCCAGGGCTGCAGGAGAAGTTGTTCATGCAGAGCGGAGGAAGATGTAGGCAGAAAGTGATTAGCAATGGAAGATAGTCTTGTGAGAGCTCATGTGCTTTGTAGTGAGGCTGACCTGGTGAGGAAGGGCGTGTCATACAGCTCCTCCTCTAAGACCAGGTGCAGTGCATGTGTAGACTGCATACCAAAACTCTATCCCCTCTTTTCAAGCCAGTCCAATTGATAAAAGTCAGGGATAGGAGACTTGTTTACCGCTGTGAAAGCTTTTCTGCTCTTCCCTGGGTATCTTTTAGGGAATAGAGAAGGTAGATTTGCTCCCCTACGTTCCGCTGTCCTCATGTAAGAGTCACTCTGTGTGGCTGTGAGTTACATGGAGGTGAGAAATATTTGAAGGCACAGGAAAGGGTCGTGGCTGGTCTAAGTTACCTACTCCTACGATCTGCCTCAGGATCACACTGCATCATCCCTCTGCAAAGAAATAGATGACACGAGGAAAATGACAAACTAACTCAGTCATCTTTAATTTTTTTAATTTTTAATTTTATTGCAGTAACATTGGATTATAATGTTATATAACTTTCAGATGTACATCACAATATATTGCAAATTCTGTGGAGATTACATCATATTCACCACCCAAAGACTAATTATAATGCATCGCCACACATGTGAGCCTAAACACCCTTTTCGCCCTTCTACCTCCCCCCTTCTCCTCTGGTAACCACCAATCCAATCTCTGTTGCTATGTGTTTGTTTGTCGTTGGTTTTATCTTCTACTTATGAGTGAGACCGTCTGGTATTTGACTTTCTTCCTCTGACTTATTTCACTCAGCATAATACCCTCAAGGTCCATCCATGTTGTCACAAATGGCTGGATTTCATCATTTCTTTTGGCTGAGTACTATTCCATTGTGTATACATACCACATCTTCTTTATCCATTCATCCCTTGATGGATACCTAAGTTGCTTCCAAGTCTTGGCTATTGTGAATAATGCTGCGATGAACATAGGGGTGCATGTATCTTTATGAATTTGTGGTTTCAAGTTCTTTGGATAAATATCCAGCAGTGGAATAGCTGGATCATATGCTAGATCTATTCTTAATTTTCTGAGGAATCTCCGTACTGTTTTCCATAGTGGCTGCATCAGTTTATACTCCCGCCAGCAGTGTATGAGGGTTCCCTTCTCCCCACATCCTCTCCAACATTTGTTGCTTCCTGTCTTATTAATTATGGCCATTCTGACCGAAGTGAGGTGATATGTCATTGTAGTTTTAATTTGCATTTCCCTGATAATTAATGATGTTGACCATGTTTTCATGTACCTGTTGGCCATCTGTATATCTTCTTTGGAGAAATCTCTGTTCACATCTTTTCCCTGTGTTTTAATTGGATTGTTGGTTTTTTTGTTGTTGAGACATATAAGTTCTTTGCATATTTTGGATATTAACCCTTATCTGATATATGGTTTGCAAATATCTTCTCCCAGTTGTTAGGTTGTCTTTTCATTTTGTTGATGGTGTCCTTTGCTGTGCAGAAGCTTTTTAGTTTGATGTAGTCCCATTGGTTTATTTTTTCTTTTGTTTTCCTTGCCTGGTCAGACATGGTACTTGAAAATACGCTGCCAAGACCTATGTCAAAGAGCATACTCCTTATGTTTTCTTCTAGTAGTTTAATGGTTTCAGGTCTTACATTCAAGTCTTTAATCTATTTTGAGTTGATTTTTGTGCATGGTGTAAGACAATGGTCTACTTTCATTCTTTTACATGTGGCTGTCCAGTTTTCCCAACACCATTTATTGAAGAGACTCTCCTTTCTCTATTGTATGCTCTTGGCTCCCTTGCCGTATATTAGCTGTCCATAGATGTGTGGGTTTATTTCTGGCCTCTCGATGCTGTTCCATTGATCTTTGTGTCTATTTCTGTGCCAGTAGCATGCTGCTTTGGTTACTATAGCTTTATAGTATATTTTGAAATCAGAGAGTGTGATACCTCCAGCTTTGTTCTTTTTTCTTAGGATTCCTTTAGCTATTCAGGGTCTTTTGTTGTTCCATATAAATTTAAGGATTCTTTGTTCTATTTCTGTGAAAAGTGTTGCTGGAACTTTGGTCAGGATTGCATTGAATCTATAGATTGCTTTAGGAAGTATGGACATTTTAACTATGTTAATTGTTCCAATCCAAGAGCACTGAATATCTTTCCATTTGTTTATGTCTTCTTCAATTTCTTTCAACAATGTTTTATATTTTTTGGTGTACAGATCTTTCACCTCTTTGGTTAAGTTTATTCCTAGGTATTATATTCTTTGTGTTGCAATTGTAAATGGGATTATATTCTTAATTTCTCTTTCTGCTACTTCATTGTTAGTGTATAGAATGCAACTGATTTTTGTATGTTGATTATGCATCCTGCGACTTAACTGTATTCATTTATTATTTCTAAAAGCTTTTTAGTGGAATCTTTAGGGTTTTCTATATATAAAATCATGTTGTCCACAAATAATGACAGTTTCCCTTCTTTTTTTCCAATTTGGATTCCTTTTATTTCTTTTTCTTGCCTGATTGCTCTGGCTAGGACTTCCAATACTATGATAAATAAGAGTGGTGAAAGTGGGCATCCTTGTCTGGTTCCTGTTCTTAGAGGGATAGCTTTCAGGTTTTCTCCATTGAGAATGATATTAGCTGTGGGTTTGTCATATATGGCCTTTATTATGTTGAGGTATTTTCCTTCTATACCCATTTTATTTAGCGTTTTTATCATAAATGCATGCTGAATCTTGTCGAATGCTTTCTGGGCACTAGTGAGGTGATCATGTGATTTTTGTTCCTCGTTATGTTAATGTGGTGTATCACATTGATTGATTTGAGGATGTTGAACCATCCCTACATCCCTGGAATAAAACCCACTTGGTCATGATGTATGATCTTTTTAAAATATTGTTGTATTTGATTTGCTAGTATTTTGTTGAGGATTTTTGCATCAATGTTCATCAGTGATATTGGCCTGTGATTTTCCTTTTTTTTGTGTTGTCCTTGTCTGGTTTTGGTATCCGGATAATGTTGGCTTCATAGAATGAGTTAGGAAGCCTCTCCTCCTCTTCAATTTTTTGGGAGAGTTTGAGAAGGACTGGTATTAAGTCTTCTTTGAATGTTTGTTATAATTCACCAGGGAAGCCATCTGGTCCTGGACTTTTATTTTTGGGGAGGTTTTTGATTGCTGTTTTGATTTCCTTACTGGTGATTGGTCTATTCAAATTCTCTACTTCTTCTTGATCCAGTTTTGGAAGGTTGTATGATTCTAAGAACCTATCCATTTCTTCTAGATTATTCAATTTGTTGGCGTATGGCTTTTCATAATATTCTCATAATCTTTTGTATTTCTGAAGTGTCTGTTGTAATTTCTCCTCTTCCATTTCTGATTTTATTCATTTGAGCCTTTTCTCTTTTCTTCTTGGCGAATCTAGCTAAGGGTTTGTCAATTTTGTTTATCTTTTCAAAGAATCAGCTCTTGGTTTCATTAATTTTTTCTATTTTTTTGTCTCTATTTCGTTTAATTCTGCTCTGATTTTTATTTCCTTCTTTCTGCTGATTTTAGGCTTTGTTTTACTTCTTTTTCCAGTTCTTTTGGGTGCACTGTTAGATTGTTTATTTGGGATTTTTCTTGTTTGTTGTGATAGGCCTGATTGCTATAAACTTCCCTCTTAGAACCACTTTTGCTGTATCCCACAGATTTTGGCATGTCATATTTTCATTTTCATTTTTTCCAGGTATTTTTGGATTTCTCCTTTTATTTCTTCATTGACCCAATCATTGTTCAGTAGCATTTTGTTTAATCTCCACATTTTTGTGGCTTTTCTGAGTTTCTTCCTGTAGTTGATTTCTATTTTCATACCTAGAAAAGGTATGATGAGAAAAGATGCTTGGTATTATTTCGATCTTCTTAAATTTACTAAGACATGTTTTGTGGCCTAATATGTGATCAATCCTGGAGAATGTTCCATGTGCATTTGAAAAGAATTATTCGGATTTGGAGGGAATGTTCTGTACAGATCTACTAAGTCCATCTGATCTAATGTGTTGTTTAATGCCAATGTTTCCTTATTGATCTTCTGTTTGGATGATCTATCCATTGGTGTAAGTGGAGTGTTAAAGTCCCCTACTATTATTGTGTTACTATTTCTCCCTTTATGTCTGTTAATAATTGCTTTATATATTTAGGTGCTCCTATGTTGGGTGCATAGATATTTACAAGTGTTATACCGTCTTGTTGGATTGTTCCCTTTATTATTATGCAGTGCCCTTCTTTGTCTCTTGTTATAGTTTTTGTTTTAAAGTTTATTTTGTCTGATATAAGTATTGCTACCCCAGCTTTCTTTTCTTTGCTATTTGCATAGAGTATCTTTTTCCATCTTTTCACTTTCAGTTTTTGAGTATCTTTAGGTCTGAAGTGTGTCTCTTCTTTGTAGCATATATATGGGTCTTGTTTTTTTATCCACTTGGCCACCCTATGTCTTTTGACTGGATCATTTAGTCCATTGAAATTTAAAGTAGCTATTGATAAAAATGTATTTATTGCCATTTTGTTACTTTATTTTCCTGGATGTTTTAGTAGTTCTTCTCTGTTCCTTTCTTTGTCTCTTGCTCTCTTCCCTTGAGGTTTGATGGTTTTCTTTAACAATATGCTTGATTTCTTTCTTCTTACTTATTTGTTTACTTATTATAGGTTTCTGGTTTGTGCTTACCATGAGGTATCTATCTAATATTCTACATACATAGCAATCTATATTGAGTTGATAGTCTCCTTAGCTTGACCCCTTTCTAAAAGCTCTACTCTTTTACTCCTCTCCTCCTACATTTTATGTTTTAGAAATCATGTCTAATCTCTTGTTTTGTCTATCCATTAGCCTCTTATCATTGAAATAGGTAATTATAGTACTTCTGTCTTTTAACCTATATATTATCTTCATAGATGGTTGATCTGTTACCTTTACTGTACTTTTACCTTTACCAGTGATTTTATTGCCTGATTATTTTTTTGATAATTTTCTTATCCCTATTTGTGGTCTTCTCTTTCCCAGTTAAATAAGTCCCTTCAGCATTTCTTGTAGAACTGGTTTCTTGGTGATAAATTCCTTTAATTTTCACTTGTCTGGGAAGCTCTTTATCTCTCCTTCCACTCTGAATCATAACCTTGCTGGATAGAGTATTCTTGGCTGTAGGTTTTTTCCTTTCAGCACTTTAAATATGTTATGCCACCCCCTTCTAGCCTGTAGGGTTTCGGCTGAGATGTCCACCGGGAGCCTTATGGGCTTTCCTTTGCATGTCACTTCTTACCTTTCTCTTAGAGCTTTTAGGATTCTCTCTTTATCTTTAATTTTGGACATTTTAATTAGAATGTGTCTTAGTGTGGATATCTTTGGGTTTATTTTGTTTGATGTTCTCTGTGCTTCCTGTACTTGGATGTCTGTTTCCTTCCTTAGGTTCGGAAAGTTTCTAGCTATTATTTCTTCAGATAGATTTTCTGCCCCTTTGTCTCTCTCTTCTCCTTCTGGGACAGCTATAATACGAATGTTACTGCTCTTGATATTGTCCCAGAGTTCCCTTAGATTGTTCTAATTTTGTCTAATTCTTTTTTCTTTTATCTGTTCAGCTTGGGTGATTTCCTCTAGTCTTTCTTCCAACTCGCTGATCCATTCTTCTGTATCATCTACTCTACTATTGAGTCCCTCTAGTGAATTTTTCATTTCCAGTATTGTATTCATCATTTCTGATTGGTTCTTTTTCCTATTTTCCAATTCTTTGTTGATGTTCTCCTTGTTTTCATCCAGTCTTCTCCCAATATCAGTGTTGGTGAGCATCCTTATGAGTTTTTGTTTGAACTGTTTGTCAGGTAAATTGCTTATTTCTGTTTCATTTAGTTCTTTTTATGGGGTTTTGTCCTGTTCTCTTACTTGGAATGTATTCCTTTGCCTCCTTATTATGCCTCTTTCTCTATGCTTATATGTATGTATTAGGTGAGTCAGCTATGTCTCCTGATCTTGGAGAAGTGGCCTTATGTAAGGGATGCCTTTTGAGGCCCAGCAGTGTTCTCGTCTCTTGTCACCAGTCCAAATGATCTGAGAGTGACCCCTGTGTGGGCTACTTGTGTCCTTCTGCTGTGGCAGGGTTGCTCTTACTGCAGGTACCCAGGGAGTCTAGTTTTTCCCTCCCTGGCCGGATGTTTGTAAATTGGTTTTGGGGAGCTCCAGCGCCGTTGACTACAAGGTCTAATAGCACACTCCTGTTTCAGTTTTCCTGTTAATTGAGTATGTACCTACTGTAGCTGGTTGCTAGGATGAGGAGCTTACAGTTGCTGTAGGCCTCAGGTCTGTAGGGCTGTTGTCAGCTTTCTTAGGATTGCAGCTGTGTGGGGCTGCCCTAGGCTGGGGAGCACCCAATTGTTTCAGGCTTTGGAAGGTGGAACCAATCCTCTCTGTGGCTGATTGTGAAGCACAGGTCTTCTGTGCCTGTGGTGATAAGCACCACCCGCCACAGGCCCACACACCCAGTCCACACATCCCTCGTCTGTGCACACTTCCCAACCCCCTGGAGTGTACCCTGATGCCCCACTGCAGAGGTCCCCACCTCTGCACCAAAGCCTCCCACAATTCACCTCATCCTCACACAGGCTCTGCCCCACAGAGGCAGACACACTCACCTCTCTGTAGAGGATCAAGGCACCCAGTCTCTGCAGGCCGACAAGTAGCCTGAGTACTTGCTATTGGATGGGGCTGATCCCTAGGGCAGGCTGCCTGCCCTGGCTGAACTGGATTAAATTTCTATTCTAGTGGGTGTGGCACACCCCTGGGCTATCAGGCCAGGAGGAGAATTTCAATGGCGTCGGCTAGTGTCTGTGTCGGCACGCCTGTACCGGGTCACAACAACAGCCGCCACCAATGTCTCAGTCTCTGGAGAAGTCTCACCTCTCACTGAGATGCACCCAGAGACCACCAGATGAGTCTCTTTTCACTGAAGGACTGTGCAGCTGTCCTTTTGGTGATTTTAGATTGCTCTCTGAGACAGGTGAATTTGTGCGTGGACCCTTTAAGACCAGGTTTTTTGGCTTTCCTCTGATAGCTTTCCTGGGGGTATCCCTGCTGCAGTTAATAGACAGTGAAGCCAGATTGTAGGACACTCATCTCAGTTGTGCTGAGTCTGAAGCGGGCTTATAGTGGTAACGTGTTCCCACTAAGGTCCCCACTTCTCCTGGGAGGGCTGTGTACCTTGGGGTGGCTCCAACCCGACCGGCTAACTCCACTGCTAACGAAGGTGGCTTTTTTTCTCTCCAGAAAGAGTTTCTACCTCTTTTGCATGAGTCAGGACTATCCCTTGTTGTGGGGGCTCTTTTCATCCAGTTTTCAGTTTTCTCTCCAGGGTAATTCTTCCAAGAATAGTTGTAACCTGGTTGTGTTTGTGGGAGGAGGTGAGTTCAGAGTCTGCCTGCACTGCCATCTTGATGAGCTCTAACTCAGTCATCTTAAGGATAGTTGAATTTTAGCCTAATTTATGAGATGTTATTGATGGTTTTTCCATATATCAAGACACCTAGTCAGGTCATAAGGCAGTAATTATTAACTATTTTAAAGTCACAAACTATATAATAATCTGAAAAAAGCTATCGGGCCTCCCACCAGAGAGATAAACACATGTACCTATTCACACACATTTTACATTTAATATTGGCTGTTCAATCTAGAAGGAACAATCAGGATCATTGTGGTGGGCACTGTAGTTTTCTCCCCAATATCTGTGCCACCCTTTCTTCCTCATGGGCACTGTGCTGTTTGGGAGGGTTTAGTCCCAGTCCCATTTATTGGGTGAAGCATGATTCATTTAAACCAATTAGAATAATATCTCTTCCTAGTCACCCCAAAGTGATCAGTCGCAGTAATTCATGCCTAACCACTTAGTCTCTGACATTACCCAGGCCGTGGTAGGCATGGCCCGAAGATCTTGAATGGCGGGACTTGCGCTGGGAATCTAACATATGGCTGCTCCCTCTCTTTTTGTATACCGTGGTGGGCAGGTGGGACATCTAGAAGAACTGAGTTTATTTTGTCACCACAAAGGGAACTAGCCCTGGCACTGTAATGATAAAGTTGTCCACCAGAGGCAGGCAGAACTAAGACCGTCTCAGGGAAATAAAACTACAGCCTTGAATGAAACGTGAAGAAATTCACTGGTAGGGTGGAGTTTAAGCAGATAGTTCTGTGAGCTCAAACTCCCCTTAGTGTTTAGGCCCTTTGAAGTAGTGTTTACTATTAGTCACACAAAAAAATGAGTTCTAATGATGCAGTCATGCTGTGCTGCCTCCTTAAATATGAGAGTGCTAAAGAGTGTGTTTACAGGAGGGTAGGGTGAGTGGGGAAAGAAGGATAGCTAAAGAAAGTAAAAGGTTGTTATATCTTCCTAACACATCTTCCTACTTATATGAAGATGGGGCTGTTACATATGCCATTAGTGGTGTGAGTGGAGGTAGGGTCATCTCTGGCACTATGCATTTCTCTACCAGGTCTTGTGACTAACCTTGGTCTATAGTCCCCCGTGGTTAGGCCAAGGTCCAGGGAGACAGAAGACAGAAGTAACAGCTGGACGAGAGAACTTAGCCTAATCGCAGCCTGGCATGTTCAATACCACATGGACACCTGTATAGACAAGCCCACTGCTGCCTTGCTCTTCGGAATTCACAAATGTGGACTGTGCCCTGCAGGTGACACGCTGGCGGGTTCATGAAGCATTTGCCTATCTTTGCCTTGCTAAGGTAACTTCCCTAAAGAAGATGCTGAGTGGCAGCAAAACCTTTTATGGAGCAGGTGTAAAGTGTATGCAGGGCATATCACAGCCATGTCCACAGGGCACAAGGCAAGGCACAGTGCAGACACACTTCCAGGTGTTTCTGACTAATAACCTAATTTTTTTTAACCACATCCAACTGTAATTTGGGGCAAGTCATAAAATTTATATTGGATGTAAATATATGGAATTGGACAATATATATTTTTCACTCTCCAAACCTTGTTAAAAGTTAAAATGGCAATAAGAACTTGCATACGCTGATGAGAAGAGTGTAAATTCATACAGCTATTTTGTAAAACTGCCATTATGTACTAAAGCTGAGCATGACCATACCCTACCACCCAGTGATTTCACTCCTAAGTGCACACATGTGCACCAAAAGGTGTGTACAAGACTATTTATAGTAACATTGTTATGAGCCCCACACTGGAAACAACTCTGATGTCGCTCAAAGTAGACGGGATAAATTTATTGCAGTATTTTTCATCCACGGGAATACTATCAAACAAAGTAAAGAATGAGCCACAGCTTCATGCAGCAACATGGATGAATCTCACAATCATATTTTTCTAAGGGAAAGAATCGCTAATATATGTGTAAACACATAGTACCGTGCCAGGAACATAGCAGGCATTCTATAAATGTGGATTTGTCATTCTCTTGAAATTTAAAAGAATATGAGAAGATACAATTAGTGCTCAGTAAGTAAATTAAATGGATCTTCCTAGTTCTCTCTGTGCATCTAGTGTGGCATGTCTAATCAAAGGGCATCAACAAACATAATAAATGTATAATCATCATTTTACAAAGAGCATTGCCATCATGGCGTCTAGCCTGTTTTGCAAATCCTAATTCATCAATTTGGAAAGCAAAAATATGCATGCTCTATATTTAGCATAAATTTAATTGTAAAAGATAGAAGTTCTGAATTTGGAATTACGTGGTAGTAAAAATGATAAAGGGTATTATTTTTTAATTCCAAGAATTGATTTACCTTGTTCATTAATATTTAACTAGCATTCAGCCTGTAATTTTTTTATATCATTGAAAAGAATCAAATTGTTTGAAAGGTAAATATTTGATAATCCTGAATGTTTTAGTTTTTCTTGTTTGTGAAGAGAGTTAGTTTTGGATGATAAATTGTGATAAAAATGACTTAATTTCAGGTGAAGATGTCCCTTATGACTTCCATTTTAAATCTTAAACACCAACAGAGTTAAATTGCAGTGAGAATCATAAAAATCACTGTCTGTAATTGATGGGACATTAGAGTTCTAATGACATGCTTTAGGAGTCTGAAAAGATGTAGTGATCCATTATTAATAGGCCACCCCCCAAAAAAATATGTGTGTGTTTGTGTGTGTGCACGCTTTTCTGAAATACTGAATTTCATTGGGAACAGGCAGGTTGAAAATGGCGGGAAGTGTATATAAGTTTTGTTCATATTTACTCGATTTTAATAAAATAATTTTGTCAGCCCTTAACATATCAGACCAAAATTGAAGACTGAGTAAGCATCCTTAATTATTGAAAAATAAAACCATTGGTAGCATATAGCTAATTTTCAGTTAGCCAGGGTACTGATATGAGAATGAAGCTATAATTACCTCTAATTCACAGGCAATTCAGAAATTCAAATAATAAAACCACAATAATCACAAGTAGACTTTAGAGTTTTCTTGTCACCATTTTTGCTCTTGTTTTGTCATTGTTTTCTGTTCTTTACTAAGTGGAAAACGCACAGCTGGGGACTGGAATGAGCTTAGATCCTCAGGAGGGTAGGAGGGAAGCCTGGTAAAGAGGAAAGAGCTGGTTATCATGGGTTATCACACCCAAATCTCTCTATCCTTGGGTCTGTTTCTGTACCTTCTGCTCGGCTCCCTTTGTCTGTCCCTGCTAACATAATTAGCATACTGTTTGGTCAATTGCTAGGTTGTGAGCTCCATGAGGCTGCTCATGGATCCATCCCGATTGCCTAGAACAGGGGCTGGCACGTGGGGATTCAAAATCTGTTTACTGATTGAATTAATTATACACAATTTTAGTATTTTGTAGGAGCAGTTTCATCTCCTATTTCCAGTCTTTTCCATTTATTAATCTTTTTCAATCATTTACCAGGTATCTTCCCATTTTCTCATTTTTCCAGATTTACTGTGCTCTATCTTTTTGATTTTGAAAAGTTTCATTTTCAGTGTTATGGTGGTAATGTCCTGCAAATCAATCTATAATTCTAATGCATTTCCGACTTTGAGTTTTCTCATTGAGGAATGGGTGCTATATATCTTTACTTTTAGAAGTGTTTTTTCTGTCTATAGTAGAACTCGATAGTTTTCTTCATATAAGAATAAACAACAAATGTGTAAGACTAAGTATTTAAATACTTATTATTATTTAATAATATAAACTTGTATCCATTTCGTATTCTAACTGAATATATTTGCTAAGGCAACATTGACTTTTGTACATTAATTTTGTAATTGACCATATAGTGCACTGACTTAGACCATGACTGATAGATTTTCAGTCGGTTTGCTTGAGTGTTCTTGCTAGACATTTATCCATATTACTTTTCTTTTGTAAAATTTATGCTTCTATCTTTTTATACTAACTCTTCCTTTAGTAGTATTAATGGTATATAAGTAGTAATGCTATTTAAAAGTATTAATCCAAGTAAATGAACAATTACATATCAATACAAATCTGAATGCAGCAAAAATATGTAAATAATGTTAACTAAGTCACAAAATAACATTTCAGATGACAAAAACACTATAAATGTGCACATCCCTAGTAATTAAAATATATATATATATATATATACATTAAAATGAGACTACTGTTTTGGTCCTTCAGCTTGAGCAGGTCCTTCTTTTCTAATCCACACCAATGTTCTTGTTAGCAAAGGAGACAAAGATTTCACCACTGCTTTGTTGTTACCTGCCGTCGGCTTGGCTCCGACTCCTGGCAACCCTGTGAGTGAGTGATGTGCACACTGTCCTGTCCTCAGCAGCCCCACTCAGCTTCTGCAGACTCAGGCCGATGGCTTCCTTTATGGAGTCAATCTGTCTCATGTTTGGTCTTCCTCTTTTCCCACTTCCTTCTACTGTTCCCAGCAGTATTGTCTCTTCCAAAGAATCTTGCCTTCTCATGATGGGCCCAAAGTAGGACAGGCTCCGTTTTATCATTTTTGCCTCCAGCAATAGCTCAGTCTTGATTTGCTCTAGGATGTAGTTGTTCATCTTTCTGACAGTCCAGGGTATCCAGAGTGCTCTCCTTCAACACCATGGCTGAAGTGGGTGGATTTTTTTTCCTGTCTCAAACCCTATGATGAGACACCATCACTTAGGGAAGTAGAAATGTGTACAAACACTCTAGAAATGAACTTGGCACTCTATGTAAAACAGTCTGGGAAGAAGAAAAGATTTCCCCTTTTAGAAATGTGTCTTGGATATGTTTGGATAAATATACAAAAATATTTGCAAAGAGATGCTCATTATAATAGGAAAAAAGCAAGCAATATAATATCCATGCCTAAACAGCCATTCCCTGGAGAAGGCGTTTTTTATCCATGTGACATAGTCAGCTGAGAAAAGCATTCCATTTTTGTTTTAAGAATTATACACCAATATGTAAAAATTTCATTAGAAAATGTTAGTTTACTGTGGTTATATTTAGGTATTAAGTGCGGAGAGATTTATACCTTTTGTTTTTCAATGTGCTTGTCCATTTTGTCTAATTTTCTGCAATGGTGATCCGAATTGAGAAGGTGTTCCCTATGGGAACCTGTGGTGTACACCTTAGGAGCTAGAGCCAGGGAAGAAGAAAAATTTTATGGATGCGTTAGTGGCTCAGCCCTGGTCTTCCTCAGGCTGGCCAGGTTCAAGTGGCCAACCCGTGTTTACAGTCATCAGATTTTCTCCTACAGCAGGAAAGAGAAATTCTAAATTCTTCAATACTTGGAGAATAATTTCACAATATCTATTTTGTGGACATTAAATCTGAAAACCCCAAAGCTATATTGCTACCTTAAAGCTTATGGGTGTGGTTTGGGGGATTTTTGTTTTCTTTCTTACATTTCAGAACACACACAGCCACTTTTCAGAAAAGTCTCTAGGAGAAATCATTTGCGTCTCCTTTGGATTCTTTTCAATTCTTTTGAAGCATGGATCCACTGGCCTTTGGGTAGAATTTACTGGACTATAATCTGTAGCTGCCAGTTGAATGACCTCTTCGATTAGGACTGTCTAGACTTTTCACCCAACATAGTGGTCTGTAGACTTTCTGGACCAAATTACTTCTAAGTCCAAAGCTTCGATGGAAAAAGAGCCAGATGAGTAGAATTCCATTAGCTCAGTGGTTCTGAAACCTCCCAGTTCCAACGTCCACCTTATATCACACCCCATTCAATTGTTTCACATGTTAATATATCTGAAATCACAGGTGCTTTACAGCAATGGCATCTCGAAGTCAACACTGGCCCGGGAGACACAGTTGTCATTGCCTGCACGTGTGTGTGCCTGGTCCGGGGAGCTCATTCTCTCATAGCTTTGACTTCTGTGGAGTGTTGTGGGTACTTGTGTTGGGTTCAATTCACATCAAAAATGCCTTCTTGTTTGTTACCTGAAAATCTTCAATTGACACCTTGGGTAAAATCAAGAAAGTGCCACTGTTGTTACTGGTGCTTGGGAGAAAATTTAGGCGTCGATAATGGAGCAACCTTTTAAGAAATACTGCATCACTAATGCTCTAATGGTGCAGAAGATGCTCTGTCAAAAATCGCAAGTGGTGATAAGACTTTGTGCCATAGTTTGATTGCAGCATGTTTTTGTAAATGTCTTAACATAAAGTAACGTGTCTTACAGTCAATGGTGTCTTAGATTCAATCTAATCATGAACATACTATGTAACATCCCCTTTACCATCCTGAAATAAAATTCATAGATAATAAAGCTACCTACATACAGAGTTTTAAAAAGTAAATATATTCACCTGTCTCCAATATGAGAGACAAAAGGATATTAACATGTATTCCCTATAAAATGATTTGGCACAACCACATCCTAATACATGATGAAGTAGTCAGATGTGTGTATCTGCTTATGATGAATAACATTGGATTTAAAAGAAATGAGACAATCAGAAGCTATTCTTTACAAGAAGCATGTGAAAATAAGATGCAGATACAGGTGGGTGCTAGAGTAAAAAATAATGCTCTGGTAAATAATACGTGAAAATTGTATTGATCAGACAAAGAAGAAGATAATGTTAATTGAAGTGGAAATAACACACCTTGGAAAATTATAAACTGTTGCAGTGGAAATAATAAGGAAGTGTTTTCACAGAGGAGCTGGGAATTATTGACAAGTGTAATGTCAGCATAATTGCCATCGTTGTAACATGGGATGAGCCAGTGACAACTATCACTGAAAGTATATTTACTATTAGGAAATTCTCCTAAAAGTCCAGGTGTGCATTCAGTTGTCAAGAACTTAAAAAGATATAAATAGGGGCTGGCCCCGTGGCCAAGTGGTTAAGTTCGCGCGCTCCGCTGCAGGCGGCCCAGTGTTTCGTCGGTTCGAATCCTGGGCGCGGACATGGCACTGCTCGTCAGACCACGCTGAGGCAGCGTCCCACATGCCACAACTAGAGGAACCCACAACGAAGAATACACAACTATGTACCGGGGGGCTTTGGGGAGAAAAAGGAAAAAATAAAATCTTTAAAAAAAAAAAAAAGATATAAATAAAGATATTGTCTTGGAGACAATATACAATATTCTTCAAAGGTCAACTGGAAAAAAAATTAGAAAACAGGAGGCTATAAAGAATTTGTGTGTAGACCTCGGGGGATATTATCCAAATAGGACGGGAAAAATAACAGCTCACCAGAAACTGAATAGAGAATTTCAGTAGCTAATTTTCATAAATTAATTCCTGTCATTGTGCTACATAACTTTTAAATGTCTAAGTTGGCAATGATATGAAATATTTTTAAAAACACCTTTATTAACAAAGTTCAGTGAGGTCCCTGCATTTCATGTGACTACTTAAATGTAATTATATTTGATTTTAAGTCTCCTAAAAAGACTCTCGAATCTCCTCTATTACAGCATTGCAGTTGGGTCTATATGCTTTTGCATAGCTTTTGCTATTGTGTTTTTCTACTAAATATGAAATTGGAAATTTTATAGTGCATTGAGTTGATGTATGGAGTAAATAAAGTATTCTGTTATGGAAGACCATATCTTTAATCCATTTAAGCGTCCCTATCCACAATAATACTCTCTTCAATATTTGTACTTTCATGTAACTTCTTTTTTTTTTATTGCAGTGATATTGGTTTATAACATTGTTTAAATTTGTTTCCTGTCTTGCTAATTATATCCATTCTGACAGGAGTGAGGTGATATCTCTTTGTAGTTTTGATTTGCACTTCCTTGATAGTTAACGATATTGAACATATTTTCATGTGCCTGTTGGCCATCTGTATATCTTCTTTGGAGAAATCTCTTTTCAGATCTTTTGCCCATTTTTTAATTGGGTTGTTAGTTTTTTTGTTGTTGAGACGTATGAACTCTTTGTACATTTTGGATACTAAGTCCTTATCCCGTATATTGTTTACAAGTATCTTCTCCCAGTTGTTAGGTTGTCTTTTTGTTTTGTTGATGGTGTCCTTTGCTGTGCAGAAGCTTTTTAGTTTGATGTAGTCCTATTTGTTTATTTATTTATTTTGTTTCCATTGCCCAGTCAGACATGGTACTTGAAAACATGCTGGTAAGACCGGTGTCAAAAGGTATACTGCCTATGTTTTCTTCTACAAGTTTCATAGTTTCAGGTCTTACATTCAAGTCTTTAATCCATTTTGAGTTTATTTTTGTGGATGGTGTAAGATAATGGTCTACTTTCATTCTTTTACATATGGCTGCCCAGTTTTCCCAACACCATTTATTCTCCATTGTCTACTTTTGGCTCCCTTGTCAGAATTTAGTTGTCCATAGATGTGTGGGTTTATTTCTGGGCTCTTTATTCTGTTCCGTTGATCTGTGTGTCTATTTTTGTGCCAGTATCATGCTGTTTTGGTTACTGTAGCTTTGTAGTATATTTTGAAATCAAGGCGTGTGATACCTCCAGCTTTATTCTTTTTTCTCAGGATTCCTTTCACAATTCAGGGTCTTTTGTTGTCTGATATAAATTTAAGTATTCTTTGTTCTATTTCTGTGAAAAGTGTTGTTGGAACTTGGATAAGGATTTCATTGAATCTGTAGATTGCCTTAGGAAGTATGGACACTTTAACTATGTTAATTCTTCCAATTCAAGAGCACTGAATATCTTTCCATTTGTTTGTGTCTTCTTCAATTTCTTTCAGTGTTTTCAATGTTTTATAGTTTTTAGTGCACACATCTTTCACCTCTTTGTTTAAATTTATTCATAGGTATTTTATTTTTTTTTGTTGCAATTGTAAATGGGATTGTATTCTTAATTTCTCTTTCTGCTACTTCATTGTTAGTTTATAGAAATACAACTGATTTTTCTATGTTGATTATGTATCTTGCAACTTTACTGTATTCATTTATTATTTCTAAGTTTTTTAGTGTATTATTCAGGGTTTTCTATATATAAAATCATGTCACCTGCAAATAGTGAAAGTTTCACTTCTTCTTTTCCAATTTGCATTCCTTTTATTTCTTTTTTCTTGCCTGATTGCTCTGGCTAAGACTTCCAATACTATGCTAAATAAGAGTGGTGAAAGTGGGCATCCTTGTCTGGTTCCTGTTCTTAAAGGGATAGCTTTCAGTTTTTCTCCATTGAGAATGATATTAGCTGTGGGTTTGTCATACGTGGCCTTTATTATGTTGAGGTTCTTTCCTTCTGTATCCATTTTGTTCAGAATTTTTATCATAAATGGATGCTGTAGCTTGTCAAATGCTTTCTGTGCATCTATTGAGATGATCATGTGATTTTTGTCCTTCATTTTGTTAATATGCTATATCACATTGATTGATTTGTGGATGCTGTACCATCCCTGCATTGCTGGAATAAATCCCAATTTATTATGATGTATGATCTTTTTAATGTATTGTTGTATTCAATTTGCTAGTATTTTGTTGGGGATTTTTGCTTCGATGTTCATCAATGATATTGAAATAGCACCAACCATCTTTTCTGACCACAAAGGTATGAAACTAGAAATCAACTACAGGAAGTTACCAGAAAAGTCTCAAATATGTGGAGATTAAACAAAATGCTACTGAATTATGATTGGGTTAATGAAGAAATCAAAGGAGAAACCAAAAAATACATGGAGACAAATAAAAATGAAAATACAATGTGCCAAAATCTCTGGGATACAGAGAAAGTGGTTCTAAGAGGGAAGTTTCTTTTTTTGTGTTGTCCTTGTCTGGTTTTGGTATCAGGGCAATGTTGGCTTCATAGCATGAGTTGGGAAGTTTCTCCTCCTCTTCCACTCTTTGTAAGAGTTTGAGAAGGACTGGTACTGTATTATTTGAATGTTTGGTATAATTCACCAGGGAAGCCATCTGGTCCTAGACTCTTATTTGGGAGGTTTTTGATTACTGTTTCCATCTTCTTACTGGTGATTGGTCTATTCAAACTCTCTATTTCTTCTTGATTCAGTTTTAGAAGGTTGTATGATTCTAAGAATTTATTCATTTTTTTCTAGATTATCCAATTTGTTGGCATATAACTTTTCATAGTAGTCTCTTATAATCTTTTGTATTTCTGAGGTGTCTATTGTAATTTCTCCTCTTTCATTTTTGATTTTATTTATTTGAGCCTTCTCTCTTTTTTTCCTGCTGAGTCTAGCTAAAGGTTTGACAATTTTGTTTATCTTTTCAAAGAATCGATTCTTGGTTTCATTGATTTTTTTCTTTTTCCTTTTTTGTTTTTTAGTCTCTACTTCATTTATTTGTGTTCTGATTTTTATTATTTCCTTCCTTCTTCTAATTTGGGGCTTTGTTTGTTCTTCTTTTTCCATTTCCTTTAGGTGCACTGTTAGATTGTTTATTTGAGATTTTTATTGTCTGTTGAGGTAGGTCTGTATTGCTATAAACTTTCCTCTTAGAACTGCTTTCTCTGTATACCATAGATTTTGGCCTGTTGTATTTTCATTTTCATTTGTCTCCAGGTATTGTTTGATTTCTCCTTTTGATTTCCTCATTAACCCAATCATTCTTCAGTAGTATTTTGTTTAATCTCCACATTTTTGTGGCTTTTCTGATTTTCTTCTTGTAGTTGATTTCTAGTTTCATACCTTTGTGTTTAGAAAATATGTTTGGTACTATTTCACTTTTCTTAAATTTATTGAGACTTGTTTTGTGGCCTAATATGTGATCAATCTTGGAGAATGTTCCATGTGCATTTGAAAAGAATTCTTCGGTTTTGGAAGGAATGTTCTGTGTATATCTACTAAGTCCATATAGTCTAATGTGTCATTTAAGGCCAGTGTTTCCTTATTGATTTTCTGTTTGGATGGTCTATCCATTGGTGTAAGTGGAGTGTTAAAGACCCTTATTATTATTGTGTTACTGTCTATTTCTCCTTTTATGTCTGTTAATAATTGGTTTATATATTTAGGTTCTCGAATTTTGGGTGCATGGATATTTACAAGTGTTATATCCTCTTGTTGGATTGCTCACTTTATCATTATGTAGTACCCTTCTTTGTCTCTTGTTGCAGTTTTTGTTTTAAAGCCTATTTTGTCTGGTATAAGTATTGCTACTCAAGCTTTCTTTTCTTTGCCATTTGCATGGAATATCTTTTTCCATCCCTTCATTTTCAGTTTGTGAGTGTCTTTAGGTCTGAAGTGTGTCTCTTATATGCAGCATATATGGGTCGTGTTTTTTTATCCAATCGGCCACCCTATGCCTTTTGATTGAGGCATTTATTCCATTAACATTTAAAATAGCTATTGATAAGTATGCACTTATGCCATTTTGTTACTTTTTTTCTGGGTGTTTTAGTAGTTCTTCTCTGTTCCTTTCTTCTTCTGTTGCTCTCTTCCCTTATGGTTTGATGGCTTTCTTTAGCATTATGTTTGGGTTCCTTTCTCTTAATTATTTGTGTATTTATTATAGGTTTCTGGTTTACGATTACCATGAGGTTTATATATAATATTCTACGTATATAGCAATCTGTGTTGAGTTGATGGTCTCTTTAGTTCGACCTCTTTCTAAAAGCTGTACTCTTTTTCACCCCTCCTCCCACATTTTATGATTTTGATATCATATCTAACCTCTCTTTTCATGTGTGTCTATCCATTACCCTCTTATCATTGAAATAGGTAATTTTAGTACTTTTGTCTTTTGACCTTCATATTATCTTCATAGGTGGTTGATCTGATATCTTTACTGTATATTTGCTTTTACCAGTGATTTTATTTTTTTTTTTATTATTTTCATATTCCTATTTGTGATCTTCTCTTTTCCACTTAAATAAGTCCCTTTAGCATTTCTTGTATGGCTGGTTTCTTGTAAGCTTGGTTTCTTGGTGGTAAACTCCTTCAGGTTTTGCTTGTCTGGGAAACTCTTTATTTCTCCTTCCATTCTGAATGGTAACCTTGCCGGGTAGAGTATTCTTGGCTGTAGGTTTGTTCCTTTCAGCACTTTAATTATATTGTGCCACTCCCTTCTATCCTGTAATGTTTCTACTGAGAAGTCCACTGATAGCCTTATGGGGTTGCCTTTGTATGTCACTTGTTGCCTTTCTCTTACAGCTTTTAGGATTCTCTCTTTATCTGTAATTTTGGACATTTTAATTATAATGTGTCTTGGTGTGGGCCTCGTTAGGCTTATCTTGTTTGGTGATCTCTGTGCTTCCTGTACTTTGATGTCTGTTTCCTTCCTTAGGTCAGGAAATTTTTCAGTTATTATTTCTTCAAATAGATTCTCTGACCCTTTGTCTTTCTCTTCTCCTTCTGGGACACCTATAATATGAATGTTAGTGCACTTGATGTTGTCCCAGAGTTCCCCTAGACTTTTCTCATTCTTTTTCATTCTTTTTTCTTTTGTCTGTTCAGCTTGGGTGATTTCCTCTAGTCTTTCATCCAGCTCGCTGATCCATTCTCCTTTATCATCTACTCTGTTATTGAGTCCCTTTAGTGAATTTTTCATTTCCAGTATTGTATTCTTCATTTCTGATCGGTTCTTTTTTATATTTTCCAATTCTTTGTTGACATTCTCACTGAGTTCATCCATTCTCCTCCCAAGATCAGTAAGCATCTTTATGACTTTTTGTTTGAACTCTTTGGCAGATAGATTGTTTATTTCTGTTTCATTTAGTTCTTTCTCTGGGGTTTTGTCCTGTTCCCTTGCTTGGAATGTATTCCTTTGCGTCCTCATTTTGGCTCTTTCTCTGTACTTATATCTGTGTATTAGGCAAGTCAGCTATGTCTCCTGATCTTGGGGAAGTGGCCTTATGTGAGATATGCCTTATGCAGACCAGCAGTGTGTTCCTCACCAGTTCCAAATGTTCCAGGAGTGACCCCTGTGTGGGCTATTTGTGTCCTTCTGTTGTAGCAGGTTTGCTCTTGCAGCAGGTGCTCAGGGAGGCTAGGCTGTTCCCCTGTCTGGCTGGTTGTAATTCTCAGCTGCTTGTGGCTGCTATGGATCCTTCAGTCAGTTTGTCAGGTTTGGAGAGCCCCAGCACAGTTGGCTAATAGCACATTCCTGTTGCAGTTTTTCTGTTAAGTGAATAGGCCCCTAGAGTGGCTGGTTGCTAGGCTCAGGGACTTACAATTGCTCTAGGCCTCTGGCCTGCAAGGCTGTTGTCAGCTCTCTCAAGATTGCAGCTGAGTGGGGCTAGCCCAAGGCATGGAAGCACCCAGTTGTCTCAGGCTTTGGAAGGTGGGACTGATCCCTTATGTGGTTGTTTAAGAAGCAGAAGTCTTCTGCAGCTGACTATGTAACTTCTCGTAAAACATTTCCAAGATGATTATGTACTTTCCATAGCTTGTTCTGGCTGCTGTAACAAAAATTCCACAGACTGGATGGCTTATAAATAGCATAAGTTTATTTCTCATAGGTCTGGATGCTGGGAAGTCCAAGATCAAGATGCTGGCAGATTTTCTGTCTGTTAAGGGGCTGCTTCCTGGTTCATAGACAGTTATCTTCTTGTTGTTTCCTCACAGGGCAGAGGGCAATGGGGAGTTCCCTGGAGCCTCTTATATTGGGGCATTAATCCCATTCATGAGGATTCCACCAAAAGGTCCCACCTCCAAGTACCATTACACTGGGGATTAGGTATCAACATATGAATTTGGGGAGACACAAACATTCAGTCTATAGCAATACTAAATTATTGGAAATATACTAGCTACCATAGGTTTTGTCTCCTGGGGATTTGAAATTCATGAGGGATGTGGGACAATTTTGTTTTATAGGATTGACCGATGTATTACAGAACAGTTAGCATAATTCTTGCCAATCTATTAATAAATGCCAGTAGCATCCTTAATCAAAAATACCCTTCCATATTTTCAAAACACTCTGGTCAGTGGTGGTACTGCCCCATTGAGAGCCACTGCAGTCATGAACCCTGGGGAGCGTGGAGTACAAGGTGAATAGAAATAGACAACCTTAGACAACACTCCCCACTCCACACACAGTACCGGCTGGAGTACTGTGGTTTCACAGGATGTGACACGAGCATATTTCAGTGGGGGAGGAGATTGTGACCCAAGTTGGACCCTTCAATTAAAGAAGTAATGAAGCTTAGTAGATTGGAGAACAAAATAAACCTTTAAACTTTGGACATCCCTCACTATAAAGTAGGACCTGCAGCTTAGTCAGAGAGTCAAATCAGTCCAAAATGGCATGCTGTTCTTCTTAAGAAATCTGGACCGAAAAGTGAAGGGACCCATCCCACAGCCTTCTCCCCACGCTTTGAGGAGTGTCCCTTGGGATCAGCAGATGAAAGTTTCGTCTCATTATTTGGGAACTTCGGCATTTTAATCTGATCTGGACTGCACAGGGAAGTTTCTCTTATTTGTTTTGGACGGTAACACAGCCAAGTACCTGCTAATTCCAATAGACAATCACTGGGAGAGCGATCCCAGGCATAGCCAGTGTCTCCTTAGATGTTATAATAAGAAAGAATTATGAAGATACACACACAAGCTGTAAGGATCTACTTCAATCTGCCCAGAAAGGATATAAGTCAAATTAGAAACGTGGGAGATAGACGTATGTAGGAAAGATTCTAGAAGCCTCAATTTTAGATCACTTTTTGTTAGTCTTATCAAGTCTAGCACAAAAATGATTTATTACTAAAGTGGAACCAAGAGCACTGTGTTAAAAACAGAAATAAGTTTGAAAAACTAGAATTATTATGCTAAAAAATTATAAAACAATGTACATGTTTAAATTTATGTAGTTTAGCTATTGTTATATTTAGGAATGTTTTGTTTGCTTTAAGCAAAAAAATAAAGCATTATTCAACAAGTGTTGCTGGAACAATCAGCTTTTTGGAAGAAAATCTTTTAAAGGCTGTATGACTACATACATAATATAAAATCCCAGCTATATTAGGAAAAACGTCTTACAAAGTTATAATAAAAAAGGTGAGTAGGAAATATATCCTAGGCTTGGAAGTAAAGAAAAATGTCTGCAAGAACACTGAGAGCTTTGAATTCATGTATTTGTTTAAATCCATGAGAACCAAATAGAAAACAAAGTATGAAAAAATATTTAGAGCAAATACAGCAGAAATTTCATCAAACTAATAGCTAAAGAAATGAGGTTTTAATTGATGCCAGTTTAACAAAAATCATTGCAATGAAAGCCATCAATGCTGGCAGCATTGAATGTATATGTGTATATATATATACTGTACAGCATTTTATATACACATGTATATCACAAAATTGTAAATGGATGTATATTAAGTGAGCAAAAGAAGATTGCAATATTATATATTGTGATATGTATGTAACATATTTCACAGATATATATGACAAAAATTGGTCTATCTTCATTCTTCTTGAGGCATCAAAGATTTCTGGTAACATCAGCACCTCAGTCAATGGTGACAGTATCCTTTAGAGAATGCTAGAGCAGAATTAGCAAGATAAATGGAAAACCCTCTGCAAAGACGCTGGAAATCACTGCATTCTTGAGGACACCCGTAAAGACTTTTTTCTCTGTATATATATATATATATTCTTAATGATTAGAATATAACAAGGACTCAGAAACATCTGTCAATATCTATGTATTTCTAAACTTTGATGTAGTTTGCAATATTTGTGCTTAAGTCTAATTTTATTTGATATCGTATATTAGCTTAATATTTTGAAACAGCTTTTCGTATTTTTTACCCTTGTACTCTCCTCAGAGTGAAGAGTCATCGTGACATCAAATTATAATATATTCATTTATCATAACTTTTGGAAGATGACCTTTGTCGTTGTCATACTGGGAGAGTCTGTTAGTTTTGGACTGTGTGGGACTCTTGTCACACTTTATGCAATTTATTACTTCTTCCGAGAAGTAATTTGAGGTTTGCAATTCGAATCGATGTTTGCACGTTACCAAGAAAAAGAAGAATGAATGATGTTAGGTGGATGTTTCTTCATAAGCATTCTTGAGACCCTCAGTAAACCTTAGGTCAATGAATATGTAATGCCTACCGTTTGCTCTTTCTGCGGGGAGACGTTTCAGCTGAGTACTCTCCTTAGGCCTTCCTGGAGCTTTATGATCCTGGGGAGATAAGATAGACATGAAACAATGAGAGAGACACTCAAAAGAATGTAGAGTAAATGAACAAATGATGACTGAAAACATTCTCTGTTGTATACATTTTTATAAATGGCAGGTAGCTAAGCAAAAAGAGTGCATTAAAATTCAGGGAACCCTGGAGTCAGCTTCTGTCCTCCAGCAGGCCATGCTTTATCGAAGGTTATCCTGACTCTTTTTTTCCAATAGTTTTTGCTCACTTTGTGAAGTTCTCACACCTCTAGCAGGTCACTTTAAACTTCCATTAGGGAGGATGGGCAGGTATTGATTTCCTCATCTCGACAGAGGGAGAAACCCTGGAAAAATGAATCGGCTTGCCTTAGGTCAAATAGTTTCCAGGTGGCAGTAGTACCAGGATGCTGAATCGCTCTGAGCTACAGTTTAGGAAGCTCCGGTCTGCAGCAGGTAACTTGGGGGGGCCACGTGAGTCCAGGTTTTGGAGTGGGGCACGTCTGAGTCCGAATGCACTTCTGCCCACTACCTGGCCCACCAGCCCCTCTGCTTCCTTCCCTGTGACGAGGGATGAGAAGCCCCAGCACAGAGGCCCCAGTGAGGGTGCAGGAAGTTAAAAGTAATAATGGAAAGCTCCAGGGCTCCCCGGTGCTTCCTGGAGGGGAGTTCTTCACCTAATGAGTCATCTTGGGCTTTGTTTAAGGGCTTTGACTGTTGCAATGTCAAAATGGTACTGAGACGCTGATGCAGTTAATCGTTCCATATAAGACTTCTGTGTGTATTCCAGAAATTTGACGGAAGATAAGAAAGCAAAGACAAACAAACGAAAATATTGACTTCTGGCTGATCTCTGAAATCAGCTCGAAGGCTGGCCTAAGGCATGACATCTGATTATCCCTTGCTCAGTACAAGTTATTACACTCCTTCACTCAATTATTGATGCTTTAAAATGCACTAAAATTGTCTCTTCATGATGGCGCTGCCTGCAGTTCCCTGGCCTGTTCAGAAAACACATCAGGAAGGGAAATTTTAATTCTTATTTCTGGAGATGAAACTTGGTTTTGAAGTTTGAAAATTGTCTTAACCACTGAATAAGAAGCACCCCCCATTTTTATTCCAAATAATCTGTAAATAAATATTTCTATGTGTAAGGAAACCCTACTGGCTCCAGATTCAAAGCGCAGCCAGAATCTGACCACTTCTCACCACCACAGTTGCTGCTGTCCAGCTCAGAGCCAGCGGCACCTCTCGCCCTAGCCTCATCACTGGTCCGCTTCTCTCCTCGTCCCTGCATCATGCTCGGCTCGGCAGGCACAATGGTCCTGGAAAAACAGAAGTTGGATCCTATCATTCATCTGCTCTGAATCCTGCCAGGACAAAGGGCCAGGTCTCTCAGAGTAAACCCATGCCAGTATCAGCCTACAAGGCCCTCCTGGCCACCTTGGCTTTATCTCTCACCTCACCCCACTGGCTTGTTTGTTCCAGACTCGTTGGCTCCGTGATGCTCCTCTACTCGCCAGCATGCCTCAGCCTTGGATATTTGTCTACCTGTTCCCACTGCAGGCACACTCTTCATCCAGATGTCTGCATGCCTCACTCCCCAGCGATTTCCAGTCTTTGCTCAGATGTTAACTTCTCAAGGATGCCCTGCCTGTCCACTCGATTTGCAACTGCACCATGCTCGCTCGCATTCCTAATCTCTCTTGTCTAGCTTGACTTATTTTATTTTTCATAATACCACAAACTCATCAATTCTAATGCAGAGATTAGTTCCAAATTTTAATCTCTCTAAAATTGGGGAGAATCTTAACAATCTCTGCTGTCAGGAAAAGGAGATGATATTGTTGCCATTGCTTATCCATTCACATCAAAACTTAGAGCATGGATGTCAGAGGCTTATGAGAAAACCCCATAAACAATAATGAAACACTGCTGATGGCACAGAGGATGATATTGTGCAGGGGAAAAATATTATCGATTTGATTTGCATTGAAAAGTGATTTAGAAGAGTCAATCCCGAATGTGAAGACATTTTAGGAATGCCTAAACCAATTATTTCATTTCTATTTTCCCTCTTAATTATTGAAAAGAATGATATATGACAAACGATGTATAAGTAAATCTAAAGTATTATTTTAATAAAATAAAGACAAATGAAAATTAGTGTTTCAGATTTTACATCTCAAAATGGTGTTTCTTTCTCAGTGCTATATAAACTAATGGTCCATCTTACAATCAATGACATTTTAGACGATAAAATATAGTATATAATTTACTTATTTTCTTGTTTATAATCTATAGAATTTATTTATTTTTAGGTTTTATTTGAGTTCCTTGTACTATTACATGTTTTTTTTAAACTGAGATATAATTTACATATAACATATTAGTTTCAGGTGTACAGCATAATAATTCAATATTTATACATTGTGAAATGATCACCACAGTATGTCTAGTTAACATCTGTCACCACACATAGTTACAATTTTCTTTTTATGATGAGGACTTTTAAGATCTACTCTCTTAGCAACCTTCAAATATATGATACAGTCCTAGTAACTAGCTCACAGTATATGCTGGACGTCACATCCCCGGGGCTTATTATTTTATAACTGGAAGTTTGTACCTTTCAACCATCTTCACTCATTTCGCCCACTCCCTGCTCTCCACCTCTGGCAACCACGAAATTGTTCTCTGTATCTATGAGTGTGTGTGTTTTTTTTTTCTTTTAAATTCTCTTTTCCTTGTAAAATATGCTTTCTACTTTGATCTTTTCTGAACTGCTGTGGGTTTCACTCTCTTGGCCCCTTAAGAGTGACCATTTCTCTTTGGGATAGTCATGTAATGTGGGTAGAAACTGACCTAGTTTCAGGGTGGAGGTGAGAGAAGCAGGGAAATAATGGACAAAGACAGGAGAAAGTTTCCTTTGAATATTAAGTAAATACTACCATGGAATCTGATTTACCAAAATGAGCTGGGAATTACACTTCTGATTTTTACATGTGATTTAATTCAGGGCCCCTACGGCCTTTTTTATTTCCATCTTTTTTACTAGAAATTTTGTCAAATTGCAGACTCCTTTCCCTCCTGTCTCAGTAATTAAGAATTGATAAGCCACGCGCAACATTTAGAAAACTGAAAATTCTGTTAGAAATTAGAATGTACCAATATTTCTGACATTAAAAACAATAGAAGTAGAATGTAAAGGTTTCGGAGATTTGACAAAATACGCACTGATGCAGGCCATATTATTAAAAAAGTGTCCAAGTTAAGTCCTAAAAACAGATTGCTTTCTGGAGATTTGCCACATTTTCCTGAAAGCTTAAAACAGAGGTAACATTGCCTATTTGAGGTTTTAGCCGTATTTGGGTGGAAAGTATGTGATGAATTATTCTTTAAATGCTCCGAGACTGAGCGCGTGTTCCGATGGGGCCGGCTCCAGCCCAGGAGCAGGAGGAAAGGGAAATTCAGACGGAGAGTGTTGTGTGCCAAAGCTGAACCCCTTCTGCTCCTGGCCGCTCTTCATTTCCAAACGCCTATATCAATTCCTGCCACGTCTCAGATCGATCCTGCAGCTTGAAAGAAGTCTCTGCCCGGAAGCTGTGGGGGAAGGACGAAGTAGGAGAGAAAAATCTGTGAACCAGGACAGCAGTAAGGTGGCCTGAAATGAGAGAAATCCCACCACCACCTTCGGAAGAAGAGTGCCAGCGGGCGAAACACGCAGGAGGCGAGCACTGTTCTAAACGCGCCTCTGCTGCTTTCCTCCCTTTGATATTAACTCTCTGCTTTCCAGGGGCTCTGTGTCCCCACCCCGACCACATTGTAGCCCTTACTTAACTCTCTATCAAGTCTGCAAATCCCTATAACCTAGCAAAGAGTCTAGCGTGGAGCAGAGGTTCAAAAAATGATGATGATTCATTCATTCAAAAAAATGGGTCAATAAATGTGAGCTGACGCTTGCCCTTGGATAGCTCCCAATCTCGCGAACCTCGATGGTACCACTTCTGCCGTCTTTCCCCCTTCTGTTCCTCTTCTTTGGACTCTTGCTTGGAACGTTGGAGCTGGAATGATCCCGCAGCCCCGCAGTTGCTGTAGGGATGGTGGTTAGTTTTCCCGCTCAGGGAATTGTAGTTCCTGAAGATAGTGTGATAAACGAACGTGTAACGAAGGGCTGCTGCTGGGCGGTAACTGGCGGGTGGAGGGGAGCGGTGGCTGTGGGGGGGGCAGGGGGGGCGGGGCGTGGGACGGCACCGCAAGACCTGCCTTCTAGGCTTGGAGCTGTTTCCTCATGAGCCACACTTTCTCATCTCTTACAGGTCTCTCCTCTTTGTCTTCTTCTCAGGGTTGTTGTAAGGATCAGATGAGTTAATTGATGCGAGAGCTTTCAAATAAAGCATTTCAAATAAAGGCATCATTTATGTGTTAGGGATTATTATTATTATTCAGGCTCTTCTCTCCCAGGGAGCATGTCTGCATCTTAGCAGAAGTCCCAGTGCTTTAAAGGAGTGACTGTTAGAACTAATCCCAGGCAGACTAAGGAGGAAAATGCTTTGGTGTCCTGATGGGGCCCTAGGGCACCTCTTCAATCATCTCCTGCTGAAGTTTTAGACAAAGTTCACTGACTGCATGCCATAGGAGCAGTTCTGCACAGCATCATCTAGACCGGTACCAGGCTCGTCCTTTGAAGCTGTAAACAGCCTTGTCTGCATTGTCCCTTTATTACTGTGAACAACTGAAATACCATTATCATTTCACAGTAGCTCATTTCTGGTGTTGACAGATGACTCAGAGGGGTTTAGAGTTGGAACCCCTCAGTGTGCTATGCAATTTTTTTTTTATTGAGTTCATAATAGTTAACATCAATGTGAGATTTCAGTTGTGTATTATTTCTTGACTGTCACCACATACGTGCTCTCCTTCAGTCCCTGTGCCCCCCACCCCACCACTCCCTTCCCTTGGTAACCACTGATGTTTTCTTTGTTTATATTCCACATATGAGTGAAATCATCTGGTGTTTGTCTTTCTCAGACTGGCTTAGCATAATTTCGCTTAGCATAATTCCCTTTAGATCCTTCCATGTTATTGCAAATGGGATGAATTTGTCTTTTTTTCTGGCTGAGTAGTATTCCATTGTATATATATACATATACCACACCTTCTTTATCCAATCATCGCTCGATGGGAACTTGGGTTACTTCCATGTCTTGGCTATTGTGAATAGTGCTACAATGAACATAGGGGTACATATGTTACTTTGGATTGTTGATTTCAAGTTGTTTGGGTAGACATCCAGTAGTGGGATGGCTGGATCGTATGGTAGTTCTATTTTTAGTTTTTTGAGGAATCTCCATACTGTTTTCCATAGTGGTTGCACTAGTTTGCACTCCCACCAGCAGTGTGAGGGTTCCCTTCTCTCCACACACTCTCCAACATTTGTTATTTTTAGTCTTAGTGAATATAGCCATTTTAACAGGTGTAAAGTGGTATCTTAGTGTAGTTTTGATTTGCATTTCCCTGATGATCAGTGATGATGAACATCTTTTCATGTGCCTATTGGCCATCTGTATATCTTCTTTGGAGAAATGTCTGTTCATGTCCCCTGCCCATTTTTTGATCAGGTTATTTGATTTTTTGTTATTGAGTTGTGTGAGTTCTTTATATATTATGGATATTAACCCTTTGTCAGATGTATGACTTGCAAATATTTTTTCCCAGTTACTGGTTTTTTTTTTGTTTCAATCCTGTTTTCCTTTGCCGTGAAGAAGCTCTTTAGTCTGATGAATTCCCATTTGTTTATTCTTTCTATTGTTTCCCTTGTCTGAGAAGACATGGTGTCTGAAAAGATCCTTTTAATACTGATGTCAAAGTGTGTACTGCCTACATTTTCTTCCAGAAGCCTTATGGTTTCAGGTGTCAGCTTTAGGTCTTTGATCCATTTTGAGTTTATTTTGGTGAATGGTGAAAAAGAATGGTCAATTTTCATTCTTTTACATGTGGCTTTCCAGTTTTCCCAGCACCAGTTGTTGACAAGACTTTCTTTTCTCCATTGTATGCCCTCAGCTCCTTTGTCAAAGATTAGCTGTCCATAGTTGTGTGGTTTTATTTCTGGACTTTCAATTCTGTTCCATTGATCTGTGCACCTGTTTCTGTACCAATACCATGCTGTTTTGATTACTGTAGCTTTGTAGTATGTTTTGAAATCAGGGATTGTGATGCCTCCAGCTTTGTTCTTTTTTCTCAGGATTGCTTCATCAATTCGGGGTCTTTTGTTGCCCCATATGAATTTTAGGATTCATTGTTCTATTTCTCTAAAGAATGTCATTGGGATTCTGACTGGGATGGCGTTGAATCTGTAGATTGCTTTAGGTAGAATGGACATTTTAACCATGTTTATTCTTCCTATCCATGTACATAGAATGTCTTTCCATCTCTTTATGTCATCATCCATTTCTTTCAGAAAAACCTTGTAGTTTTCGTTGTATAGGTCTTTCACTTCCTTAGTTAAATTCACCCCAAGGTATTTTATTCTTTTTGTTGCAGTTGTGAATGGTATTGTGTTCTTGAGTTCTTTTTCTGATAGCTCGTTATTAGAATATAGAAATGCTACTGATTTATGCAAATTGATTTTATACCCTGCAACTTTGCTGTAGTTGTTGATTACTTCTAAAAGTTTTCCAATGGATTCTTTGGGGTTTTCTATATATAAGATCATGTTGTCTGCAAACAGCAAGAGATTCACTTCTTCCCTCCCTATTTGGATTCCTCTTGTTCCCTTTTCTTGCCTAATTGCTCTGGCCAAAACCTCCAGTACTATGTTAAATAAGAGTGGTGATAGAGGGCATCCTTGTCTCGTTCCTGTTTTCAGGGAGATGGTGCTCAGTTTTTGCCCATTGAGTATGATGTTGGCTGTGGGTTTGTCATGCATGGCCTTTATTATATTGAGGTAGTTCCCTTCTATTCCCATTTTGTTCAGAGTTTTTATCATAAATGCTGTTGGATCTTGTCAAATGCTTTCTCTGCATCTATTGAGATGATCATGTGGTTTTTATTCCTCAGTTTGTTGATGTGGTTTATCACGTTGATTGATTTGCGGATGTTGAACCATCCCTGTGTCCCTGGTATGAATCCCACTTGATCATGATATATGATCCTTTTGATGAATTGCTGAATTTGGGTTGCCAAAATTTTGTTGAGAGTTTTTGCATCTATGTTCATCAGCAATAATGGCCTGTAGTTCTCCTTTTTTGTGCTGTCCTTGTCAGGCTTTGGTATCAGCATCATGTTGGCCTCATAGAATGTGTTAGGAAGTGTTCCATCTTCCCTAACTTTTTGGAATAGCTTGGAAAGGATAGGTATTCAGTCCTCTCTGAGAGTTTGGTAGAATTCCACAGGAAAGCCATCTGGTCCTGGGGTTTTATTCTTTGGCATGCTTTTGATCGCTGTTTCAATCTCTTTCCTTGTGATTGGTCTGTTCCAATTGTCTGCTTCTTCTTGACTAAGCTTTGGGAGATTATAGGAATCCAAGAATTTATCCATTTCCTCTAGATTATCCTTTTGGTTGGCATATAGTTTTTCGTAGTATTCTCTTATAGTCCATTGTGTTTCTGTGGAGTCTGTTGTTATTTCTCCTCTTTCATTTCTGATTTTGTTTATTTGAGCTTTCTCTCTTTTTTTCTTTGTAAGTCTGGCTAGGGGTTTATCAATTTTACTTATCTTCTCAAAGAGCCATCTTTTTGTGTCATTGATCCTTTCTACTGCCTTTTTTGTTTCTATAGCATTTATTTCTGCTCTGATTTTTATTATTTCTCTCCTTCTGTTGACTTTGGGCTTTGTTTGTTCTTCTTTCTCTAATTCAGTTAGGTGTAGTTTAAGATGGCTTATTTGGGATTTTTCTTGTTTGTTAAGATGTGCCTGGATTGCAATGAATTTCCCTCTTAATACAGCTTTTGCTGTATCCCATATGAGTTGGTATGGCATGTTATCATTTTCATTTGTCTCCAGGTATTTTTTTATTTCTTCTTTAATTTCTTCAATGATCCATTGCTTGTTCAATAGCATATTGTTTAGTCTCCACATCCTTGTGCCTTTCTCAGCTTTTTTCTTGTAATTAATTTCTAGCTGTACAGCATTATGATCAGAGAAGATGCTTGTTATTATTTCAATTTTTTAAAATTTGTAGAGGCTTGCCTTATGTCCCAATATATGGTCTATCCTTGAGAATGTTCCGTGCACACTTGAGAAGAATGTGTATTCTGTTGTTTTTGGATGGAGTGTTCTATATGTCTGTTAAGTCCAAATGGTTTAGCTTTTCATTTAATTCCACTATTTCCATGTTGATTTTCTGTCCAGATGATCTGTCCATTGATGTGAGTGGGGTGTTGAGGTCCCCTACTATTATTGTGTTATTTTTGATATCTTCTTTTAGGTTTGTTAATAGTTGCTTTAGGAACTTAGGTGCTCCTGTTTTGGGTGCATAGATATTTATAAGCGTTATTTCTTCCTGATGGAGTGCCCCTTTGATCATTATGCATTGGCCTTCTATGTCTCTCTTTACCTGCCTTATCTTGAAATCTGTTTTGTCTGATATAAGTATTGCGACGCCTGCTTTCTTTTGTTTGCAATTAGCTTGGAGTATTGTCTTTCACCCCTTCACTCTGAGCCTGTGTTTCTCCTTGGAGCTGAGGTGTGTTTCCTGGAGGCAACAAATTGTTGGATCTTGTTGTTTAATCCATCTTGCCACTCTGTGTCTTTTTATTGGAGAGTTCAATCTGTTTACATTGAAGGTGATTATTGATGCATGAGGGCTTAATGCTGTCATTCTGTCATTTTCTGGTTTTCCTGTGTTTCCTTTGTTCCTCATCCTGTGTGTTTTAGCCTACCCATTGACTTCTGCAATTTCTTATGCTGGGTTTCTTAGCTTTTTCCTTATTTGTGTTTTGTGTCTCTGTTCTGTTTTCTAGTTTAGTGGCTACCTTGCAGTTTGTATTCAGAATCTTGTGCATAACATAGTCCATTTTCTGGTGGCCTCTTACTTCCTTAGCCTAAACAGATTCAGTCCCTCTCCTCCTCCCCTCCTAAATTATTTTCATCTCTTATTCCATCTTGTGTTGTGAGTTTGTAGTTAGAGTGATAAGATTGTCTTTGCTTTGGTGATTTCCTTCCCTTTATCCTAATGCTATGGTTGAATATTTGTTATCCTATTTTGGTTCTATCTGTCTCCCTACTCTGTGTTTTGTGACCCATTTCTCCCTTTTTTTCTTTTTTCAGGTATGAGGGCTTTCTTGAGGATTTCTTGTAGCAGTGGTCTTGTGGCTACAAAGTCCTTTAGCTTTTGTTTGTCTGGAAAAGATTTAATTTCTCCCTCATATCTGAAGGATATTTTTGCTGGATAGAGTATTCTTGGCTGAAGATTTTTATCCTGTAAAGTTTTGAATATGTCATTCCAATGTCTCCTAGCTTGTAAGTTTTCTTTAGAGAAATCCATTGAAAGTCTGATAGGGGTTCCTTTATAGGTTATTTTCTTCTGCCTTGCTGCCCTGAGTGTTCTTTCTTTGTCATTCATTTTTGCCATTTTTACTACTATATGCCTTGGAGTAGACCTTTTTACATTGACAAAGCTAGGAGATCTGAAAGCTTCTTCCACACACATTTCTCTCTCAGTCCCTAGGTTTGGGAAATTCTCTGCTATTATGTCATTGAGCACACTTTCTGCTCCATTTTCCTTTTCCACACTCTCAGGAATTCCAATTATTCTTAAGTTGCATTTTCTCATTGAGTCAGCTAATTCTCTGAGATTTTCTTTAGTTTTTTTAATTCATAGTTCTCTTTCTTCCTCCATCTGGAGCAATTCACCCTGTCTATCTTCGATTATGCTAATTTGCTCCTCTATGGTGTCTACACGGGCATTCAGGGAGTCCATATTCTGTTTTATCTGATCCATTGTATTTTTCATCTCTAGTATTTCTGATTGATTCTTCTTTATAGTTTCAATCTCTTTTGTGAAGTAACTCCAGAACTCGTTGACTTGTTTCTCTATATTTCCCTTTACCTCATTGTGTTTTTTGATGATATCTATTCTGAATTCATTGTCACTTAGTTTACCTATTTCCAAGTCCTCAGGACCTACTTGTGTGTTTTTATTGTTTTCCTTCTGGTCTGGAGCTTTTATAAATTACTGGATCGTAGAGGAGCAGTTTTTATGCATAATACATTATTTGGTTGCAGTTACAGCCTGTCACCACTAGATGGGAATCGAGAGCTGTGTGTTCTGAGCCCTCCACCTTCAGCCATGATGGCCACGTGCAGCATGGGTTCGGGGAGGAGGGGCACTTTCACACACAGACCTGGATTCTGATCAGCTCTCACTCTCTGGTTTCCTGGGGACTTGGCTTGATGGGGTCCCCCCACACAAAAGCTTTCTCCCATTAGAGGGTTTCCACTGCACTAGTCTGTGGGAGTCCTGGACGATCCTGCGGATGTGTGACCCCTCCCCCGCCTCCTTCACGCACCCACCGCAGCAATCCCAGTCTCTAGGGGAGGGAGCGAAGTTCTCTCTTACCTCTTCCAGCTCCTCTGAGGGTGGCTCCACTCACTCCACCCTCCGTCGTTTGGCTGCTGTGGGTCTCTGACGATTTCTGTGCTATTAGTATTTTTTTGGTTGGAACACAGTTGCTCATTTTGGTTGTAATTTGGAGGGGAGAGAGTCCCAGGTGAGCTAACTCCGTCATGTCACTGACGTCACTCTCCTGATGATTTTTATCTTTTAAAGTTTTGAATATGTCACTCCATTCTCTCCTATCTGGTAAGGTTTCTGTAGAGAAATCTGCTGAAAGTCTGATAGGGGTTCCTTTGTAGGTTATTTTCTTCTGCCTTGCTGCCCTGGGTACTGTTTCTTTGTCATTCATTTTAGCCATTTTTACTACTATATGCCTTGCAGTAGGTCTTTTTACATTGACAAATCTAGGAGAACTGGAAGCTTCCTCCACACATATTTCCCTCTCATTCTCTAGATTTGGGAAGTTCTCTGCTATGATTTCTTTGAACATGCTTTCTGCTCCATTCTCCTTCTCTTCACCTTCTTGAATATCTATAATTCTTATGTTGCATTTCTTCATTGAGTCAGATATTTCTCAGAGACTTTCTTCATTTCTTTTTAGTCTTAGTTCTCTCTCCTCCTCTGTCTAGAGCATTTCAACATGTCTACCTTTGATTATGCTGATTCGCTCCTCTATGGTGTCCACGTGAGCATTCAGGGAATCCGTATTTTGTTTTATCCGTTCCATTGTGTCTTTCATCTCTGATATTTCTGATTGATTCTTCTCTATAGTTTCAATCTCTTTTGTGAAGTAGCTCCTGAACTCATTGAATTGTTTCTCTATATTCTCTTTTACCTCACTGAGTTTTTTGGTGATAGCTATTTTGAACTCATTGTCATTTAGTTTACTTATTTCTGCATCCTCAGGACTGAGTTCTGGGTGCTTGTCCTTTTCTCCCCGATCTGGAGATTTGATGTAGTGTCTGATGCTGGAAGGACAGGTCTTTCCCATTCTGATATTATTCGGTTGCAGTTACAGCCTCTTGCCGCTGGGTGGGGGTTGAGAGTCACATATTCTGAGCCCTCCGCCTTCAGCAGAGATGGCACAGTGCGGGTTTGAGGAGGGGCACTTTCTCCTGCGTGCAGACCCAGGCTTCCCAATCAGCTCTTGCTGTCTGGTCTCCTTGGGTCTTGGCTTGATGAGGTCACCCTGCGTAAAAGCTTTTGCCCCATTAGAGGGCTTTCCCCTAGGCTGCAAGGGTGCTAGGGAGTCCTGGGTGATCCCATGGATGTGTGACCCCTCCCCACCTCCTTCCCTCATGGAGCTTCCCGGAGCAGCGATCCCAGTCTTTAGGGGAGGGGATGAAGTTCTCTCTTATCCCATTCCAGCTCCTCCAAGGGGGTCTCCAGACTCTCTGCCCTCTGTCGTGTGGATGTGTGTCTCTGTGAGATATTTGTGCTTTTAGGGTGTTTTCTTTTGGAATATGGTTGCTCCTTTTTGTTGTATGTTGGAGGGGAGAGAGTCCTGGGCAAGATCACTCCACCATGATGCTGACGTTACTCCTCTGGCTATGCAATTTTTAATAAATCGTATAAAATTCTAGACAGGGATAAATCCATTTTCTTACACTAATTTTTATTTCAGCCCTAATAGTGATTCTGATACATAGTGAGAAAAATGTGAATATCCTGGCCAGTAGGAATATGCCATTGGTGTAAGAGGGAGTAAACATTAGAAAATATATGTAATTATTAAATGGGATCTGGGAGAAGGAAAAAGCCATTTGTCTAACTAGTGTTTATCTCAGAAACAGCATGGAATGATCTTTTTCTACCTGTTTTCTCTCCAAAATAATCCAAATGTCTGTCTCGCCCTTGTAATAAGCATGGGGACATCTATCCTGTGGTTTGTTCTTGATAGTTCTGACTTAAGTCCTAATCACCTCCCATTTTTATTCCATTGAGAGTTTAAAGACTAGTGATAATGATAGAATGGTGGAAAATTGGCCTGATAGTCTGAGAACAAATCACACAATACAAATGTGCCTATAATATCTAAGAGTCTCTTCCTTTGATGAACCGTTCTATTAGGACATGGTGTAAACAGACGATCAGCCTATGCCTTACCCAGAGCTGGAATGTAACACCCAGCTCCAAACAAGAATCTCACCTAACTTGGCCTAGACTGTTACTCAGGACACACTGTCTACCGTCTAGCAAGGATACAATAACCCAAATAAAAAGGCCCCCAAGGGCAAATGGCTCCTATTGATGAGTCAGGATGCCAGGCAGTGAAATGTCTAGAACAGTAAACACCATAAGAAGGAAACAGATTGCCAGTAGCTGACCTGACCCAATGGCCACCTACAAGCCTTGAGTTAAAGGATGCTCAACAATTTCCTCAATGTGTGGTATTTCTCTCTGAACAATGACATCTCACTAGGTTGAGTTTTGCCCTCTCAAACACCCTGTTCAAAATTCAAATATATGTGGGGTATGATTCCTCAAATGAATTATTGGGCAGAGGCATTCTTCCCTGCCTGCCTCTGAGTGATGACAGGAAATGGGACCACAGAGGCACAGGAGGTTTGAGTCAGAGAAACCTTTGAGATTATTAGTCCAAATTCCTCATTTCACAGATGTAGATAGGAGAGCTGTTCTCTTAAGTGCTCAAAACTGTTATGTAACTTTCGTGTCTTCTGTGAAAATGTATGAAGGCCATTCCAATGCTTGTGTAACTGCTGTGTTTTGGGTGGGTCATCCTCCCAGTCCCAGCCTAAGATTCCTTAAAAGAATTCTTGACTTTGACGGATGAGGACAGCGTGTAGCATTGGTGCACTGGGTTCTGTTTCGTTTGTGCTGGTGGTTTTGAGCAAGCATGCTAACAGCAAGATTAGATGCCCTCCAGAAGCAGTGGAGGTCATAGATTAAACACAAAGCCACATGTGATGGGATGCTGCTCTCACAGCCTCCTTACTGCCCCAAATGCACAGCCCTATCCAAACACCTGGGCTTCATTATCCCTCCTCATCTTTCCCTGGACTCATGCAGACACTTTTTCCTCCTCTCTCTACATCTTTCTCTCCTACTCAGCAAAACGCTCATTAAAGAGCAACCACTATATTGATTCTATACGTCTTCCTGAAGGAAACTGTTTGGTTCGTTCTCGTCCCCTCTCCTAATTCGATTTGACTTTTCCAGCCAGGTCGATTCTTCCTGGGGCCTTTCTCACCTGTTTAATCTTGAGCTGGGAGGGAAGAGGATCCTTCAAACACTCTAGCTGGTTCCATGTCTGAGGAAGTTTAAGTAGGTTTTAGTAGATTTGGTGAATATTATTTCTGTCCAAATTCCTTACCAGCCAACTCCCTTTAACCTTGACATTCAGGGAGGTCGTGGGCATGTGTCTGGTATCTGGAGATCTTCCTAACCTGACACTGGGTGTAGCTAACTTGCAAACTCAGGAGCAGTTTCATGACAAACCCCGACTCTGAGTGGTGATTTAGGAAACCTGTAAGTACTAAGCTCTGAAAAGATGCAGAAGAGCCCCTGAGGAATTAGTTTTTCAGAAGAATGTGTTATGGCTCTATATTCTTTGCTGGGTGCAAACTAAGAAGCCTGACCCCACCGAGAGAGTGGCTGGGGTTGTTACCAAGCCCTAAGGGACTGGTGACCCACACGTGGGTCCTTTTGCCCGAGGTGGCTGGTGTCAATAGAACGAGACCAGGTTCAAAATAACAGAGCATAAACTTTATTGTTGATCCCAGGGAATGGAAAAGGAGAGCTCGTGGTCTGAAACACCTTCTCCCCCAAGACAGGGAAATGGGGAACCTTTAAAGGTCAAAGGGTGATGTCATCAGTTTCCAGGAAAGGGGCAGCGACTTCCAGGAACAGCTGGTGCATGAGAAGTCCTCTGAACTCTTTGGCGCAAGGCTCCAAATATGCCTAGCAAGGTATCAGGGGTGGAGATTTTTGAATGGTGAAGAAGCAGAGGCAACTTCAGGTAGCCTCCAAGTCGCTCTGCACAGGCGCTGCTCCGGGGTCGAGCTACAGCTGGTTTAGAGCGGTCTGCGGTTGCGATTTCTCTGAGGCGGAAGCTGAAAAACATCTCAAGGGAAGATGTCAGGTGTGGGCTAAAGCTAAGTTTTCCTGTTAGGAATACACGCCAGTGTGCCAGGGGTGTGTATGGGTGACAGGGTCAAGGCTGGGAGGGCTGATGTGGGACTGCAATTCTCAGCATCAGAGGAGCCTCGCTCTTCAGGAAGTGACGTCCGGCAGAAACCCCCTGCGTTCTTGATCCCCTTCTAGAGCAGCAAGCCACCGCATTTCATCAACTGGCAGTGCATTTCAAGAGGGCTCATATACGTGGAAATAGACAATATACTGTGCCGAAGACAAAGATGTACAAACAAAAGTAAGGAAAAAATCCTCACGTGCATCACTAAATGGTAAAGGTAATGAAGATGAGTCATCGAAGTTATAAAATGCCGGGATCCTGGATCAGAATGCCTGAGGAAGATAGGTTTTAAATCAGATTTGTCATTGCCTCCACTACCAAGCTTAGCTTTTCTGACGTAAAAATCCCAAGGCGTCCCAGGGACCCTTCAGCAGAAGAGGCTGCATGAACTCCCGAGAAGGTCATCCTCAGTCGGAACAAAGTAAATGCCAGGTGACTTGTGGATCTTCCCCGGGTAAGCGGGCCGGACCGTAGTGAGAACGCCCGTCTAGCCTCGCAAACTGGTCATCTCTGTGAGTCGCAAATTAAATTACCTGTATTTCACTTGTAAATGGAGTTCATCTTCACAAATTGGCATTCTAAATTATCGCTTGTTATTCTTCATATTTTATTAAAAGGTATTTATGGAAAGAAATTAATAAATATGAAGAGAATATCGCAAATTAGTGGAATAAGGAATGACCCATTTTTTTTCAATAACCTAGCTAATTTCCTCCATGTCTTTTATTATATAAATTAGTATTCTCACCACATATCATACCCCAAACTTAATTCTACATAGATTTAAACAGCTAAATGTAAAAATAGAAAAAAAATAATTTTGCACCAAAAAACTAAGAAAAATGGGGATAAATAATTACCTCTTATCTCAATAAAGAACAACATTCTCAGAATGAAAGCAATACAATGATCACAAGGGAAAGATATTCTTAGATTTTTATCTAATAAACAAACATACGTTTAAAATATCTAGCAGAAATAAAAGGAAAAAATGGTAAAATACTTGTAAAATTCTGTATGTTAATACATTTAATATATTTAGGGATCTAATAGATTTATTAGAAAAATTGGGCAAGACATCTAGTCAAGATCCTCTGAAAAATAGAAACAAGTCTGAAATCATTAGTAATTATTGCTGCATTGTCTGTAATACCGAAAGATTGGAATTAACTATTTCCTCTATGAGTGGATATTGACCACAGTATGCAAATGACAATACATTTGCACAGTATTCATAGTCCTGCTCCAGGATGGTGGACAAAACTTGATATAATTAAATTATATATAATTAAATTTCCTCTCTTCCCCTAAAACTTGAAATAAGAGTAAAGAAATACTAAAGAGACTGTAAGTGTTAATAAGGCACTGAAAAGCCGAGAGGGAAACAGCAGACCAAGACTTTGACAAATTTCTATCAGACAGAAAGAGGAAGGGCTGATATTAACCAGTACGTCCTAGTAAAGGAAACCAGGGACAGAGTGCCTGAAAGAGAAGCTTTCAGCAGGCGAGACCCACTAACCAGGGACGTGCTCTATTTCCCAACACCCCTGGTGGTGAAGCAAATTAAGTGGAATGGACGCAAGGCAGTTCTTACCAACCACTCTCCTGACCCCACCTGTGGAGCTGAGGATGTTGCCTCGGTCTGAGAAGGGGGCGTTGTAGACCATGGGACAGAATGAAGCATTCCACAAGTGATCCTAACTAATGCTAGAAAAGCGGCTGGCTCGTATGGGAAAATATAAAATCAGCAACTTTCCTCAGTGTACCCACATAAATGAAGTCCAGATGAATTAAAGATATGAGTATGGAAAACAAAACTAAAACTTTTTGAAAATACATAGACGAATATCTTTATGACCCCACTGGGGAGGAAAGGGTTTCACAAACAAGACATGAACATTCCAAACCACAAACATCACAAAAGATCAAAGTCACTACATAGCATTCAAAGACATCACTGCATCATAAGAAGTCATTTTTCTTTAAGAGGCTGGGGGAGCCCCACCCTGGGAGAAGGTATTCACAACTCATATAACCAAGTTGTGCCCATCCATAATGTCTAAGATGCTTCTAAAAATCAATCGTAGAAGATGACCAACTGGATGTGAAAATGGACAATGATAGAAGCTAGCAACTGTGGAGAGAAAACTCAAATGACCAAGAAATATATCTAAATGATCTCAGATTTTATTCATAATCAGGAAAATGCAAGTTAAAACTAAAGTGGGACATCATTTCACACCCATCACAGTGGCAACAATGGCACCTTCTGACATGATGATGTAATGGAAAAAAGGTCAACCCCTGGCAAAGTTAACAAGGGAGCAGCTCCAGCCCTGAGTATCAGCCCTGGAGGAACTGGTTCCAGGAACTAGTTAAGCACCAAAACGGAGATATATGGAAGAATGCTTATTGCAGCATCTTTTGTTAAAGTAAAATCTGGGGCACAATCTGTAAATGCATTAGTAGAGGAATAGGTACATAAATTGTGGAAGAATACCGTGGGGTACTGTGCAGTGAGCAGGGAAAAGCTGCAGGCATCAGCATGCATGAACCGCACAAATACACTATTGAGTGAAAGATCAAGTTGCCAGGTACATACTGTAGGGTGCCATTTATAAAGTGTAAAATGTAAAACAATGACATGCACTTATCTACTACCTTAAGCACTTTTGAAAATGTGTGGTTGTAAGAAACAGTGAGTTTGGAGTGGGGGTAAGCTCTCTATGGAGGGAGGGTAAAAGGTAGTTAGAGAGAGGTAGGCGGGGCACTCAACTGTATTTATGATGTTTTATTTCTTAACCTGAGTGACGGGTGCAAGCATCGTCTGGTCTTTTCTGCTTGTCTGAAATATTTCATCCTTCAGAAAGGCAGAACAAGGAAAACAGAGGATAAAAAGTAGGGTTGAAAGCCTAACCCCCAATGTGATGGTGTTAGGTGCTGAGGACTTTGGGAAACAAGTAGGTCATGGGGGTGGAACCCTCAAGAATGGGACTTCTGCCCTTATAAGAACGACCCCAGAGAGCTCTCTCGCTGTTTTCCTGGCACTTGAGGACTCAGTGAAGAGTTGGCAGTCTGCCACCCTCGCAGGAATGCGATCATGTCGTACTTGATCTTGGACTTCCAGCTCCAGAACTGAGAAATAAATTTCTGTTGTTTATAAGCCACCCAGTCTAGGGTATTTGTTAAAGCAGCCCAAATGGACTAAAATGGCCCCTTCCCCAAATCCCAGAACACTCCACAGTTCTCCATTTTCATATAGAAGTTGGTGGCACGTTGCCTACACACCGTAGAGCTGGCACCATTATTAAACAGTTCATACTTAGAGATAAAATCAGTGTATAAATGATGGAGATGATTAAGCTACCTATTGTGGTGGACAGAAAATAATATTATTTACTGGTTTGTATGTATTTACCTGATCTAACAAGAAATATGTTTGTAAGAGCCCAGCCAGAAATATTTCCTAGTAATAAAATGTAAATTGTAGTGTTTCTTCATGGATGACATACTTTTTTTCCCTCTTAACATTTCAAAAAAATTGCCTTTTCTGTATAACTTAAATAATATCAGGCTTTCTGAGGAGCTTCCCACAATCTTGGCAGCACTGAGTTAAAATATAGATTCAACATGATATTTTTTTCTAGTCTTTAGGAAAGCTTCATTCAAGTGCTTTTTCAAAGGTGTTTGAAAATGAACTATTCTAAGAGGGCCTCATGTATTGCCGCTGAGTTTAACCATTCTTAGTACTCACACTGGGATCTGTTCCCTTGGCAGTCTGCCTCCTTTCTACTTCTGTCTTATAACTACTCTCCTCCCTAAAGCCTGCTGACCACCTTTGCCAAGAACACCTCCAATTTCAGTGAATGGGCACAGATTTAGTTTGCACACTCCGTGGTCTTTGCTTTGCTCTGTGGAATGCTTGGTGAAGGTAAGAAGCCAAACAAGTGGCTTGAAGAAGTCTTGCCCAATGACTGACTTGATTTATTTCTCTTCCTATGACTTTCAGAGGTTCCACCCCTCCAACCCTCCACAGGGGCTTTCTTGCCTGCTTCTGGATGAGTTCAGCCAATGAAAGTCAGTGCTGGAGGACAGAGGGAAAGGATGCAGGAGGGCCTGCTTTCCTTGGCCTAATGCTCCCATCGGGCAGCCCCCTCCTGCAGCTAGGGGGTAATTTACATGCAACAGGACTCCCCAGGCCCTGGCAATCACGGATTTAACTTCTGCTATATAGTTTGTCTTTTCCAGAATGTCATATAAACCGGATCATGGACAATATACGCATTGGGAGGTGGGCACCAGGACTGTGGGCAAAAGAGCATAAGGGAAATTTGGGGAGTGATATCTCAGTTGTGGTAGCTGTTATGTGACTACTGTATACAATTGTTAAAACTCCTTAAACTGTACCCTGAAAAGGATGAATCTTATTGTATGTGAATGATACTTCAATAAAGCCAACTTTAAAAAGTGGAAATTGACTGCAGTAATAATTATGTGTGTTGTCTGTGCAGTAAATTCTCTACTGTAATAGAAGGACTTTCAGAAGATGCTTCCGTATCACTACCCTATTGTGGGTTGTGCAGTTTTGCAACAGTCGTTAATATTTATCAGCTGAATAACTTAATCCCTCTTTATTTTGATTATGCAAGGAGATACTGAACAAAGCGTGTTCAAGGAGAAATGCACACATCCATGTTTTCCATAACATTGTCCAATCTCTGGATGGTTCCTCCTCCTTGAGTCTCCTCCTTGGCCACGTCTGAAGTAGATGTTGGGATTTATGCCCTGCTTGGTGACTGGAGAGCTTTCGTGACCAAACTCCCACTGATGAAGTCTTTAAGTCTCCACGACTTTGTAATTTCTTTGACAATACAATTCCTCAAAAAATGTGACAGACGTCTGATGTATTTGTTTCTCGTCAACTCTATATACTCGTATCCACACCCAAAGTTCTGTCTTCATATTCTGCGCCCACCTTATTTCATTACTTCATCACCCCCTTGCTCTCTCTCAATCTATGGCAACTGGCCCCAGACGGTATAGAACAGTAAGTGAGGAGGTGACGCCTTTAATCTGACCTTTGGCCTAAATCGTGTTACTCAGTTGAGTAGCTTTGTTAGACCTTTGCTGTGCAAAGACTTTTAAAACCCCATCTCTTCCTGTTGGCTTCAACAAGCAGCTGGTTTTTCCAAACTTCCGGGTCCTGAATTTCTTGGTACTCCTGTCTTCTTTTCATTTTGTTTGCATACTATCTGACTCTTGCCTGCACGCATCTGTCTTGTATTAATTTACAGTATTTTGTGGTAGGAAAAATGATCCCGCCTTCTCGTATGAGAGGACCCCTTTTAAGGGTCCTGTTCAAGAGTTATATCAAAAGGCTCTGCTATGGGTATAAATGCTACTTTCTCCCTCCATGCCAACCCCACATCCTCTGCAATGTCTCCTCTCACTCCTCCAGATATGCTCTGGAAGCTCAGCGAATGAAATAATTAGTATAGAATTTGTACACAGATAGATCACATTTGATTGTAAATAGTTAGCCTCCCTTGATTCTACCAGGCAATGCCCCTTGGGAGCTCACACATTACACCTTGCTCATTTTTTTATCCCCTGTGTCTCATTTACTGTCAGGACCATAGCAGGCGCCCAGTCAATGTTCATTGAATGAAATTGTCTTGATTTCTGAAAAAAACAACTTTGCCAATATGTGTAAATTGTTAAGCATGCATGCCTGGGACTGCAAAAAGCCCTCCACAGTCTTCTTAGGAAGACGTACGCATATCAAGACAGCAACAAAATACAGTAGCTCATCAAGTGCCAGGTGTGTGCATCAGACCGCCCCTCTGAGAATGGTAGTGTCACTGGGAAGTTGCACTGCAGGGCCATCTTAAACGAAGAGCAAAGTCTCCAAAAGCACTTGGTATTTGAATAGAGGGGAACTGGATATAGGGCATTGCAAGCTACAGGGAAAACCAGAAAAGTCAGCTTTGGGAATGCGCCCAGCAGGTTGGGGGATAATAAAGCAGAGAGCCCATCCACGGTGGACATGCATCTGGGGAGGGGATGCAGGTGGCCTGAACGGCTCGATGTTTTTCAGTATGGAGAATGAGGCTGTCTTCGCTCTGATTCTGCATGACCTCCTAATTCCGGGTAGAACCATGTCCACTGCTGCATGGGCTCTCCTTGACCTTGGGCTGCTTTTGTTTGCTCAGTTTGGTCTCAGAGTTTTGAAAAGATTTGCAATTTCTTCTTGCTTGCCTACAGATTCTGAAAAACTGCATTGCTGTTAATGATTAGATATAAAAGGTTTCTGCTAATATACTTTACCTGCTATGGAATTAATTTGTTTTCTACATTTGTGTGGAAAGGGCCTAAGTATTGCTACCTTCATTAAAAATTCACCTACAAGCTCCTGTGTATCTATTCTGCATATAAAAACATCAGTTTGGCTTCCGTATGCCATATAAAATAGGACAGAAAAATAAATTAAGAAAACCAGTATGTTAACTATAGACATGCAATCTATGATCTGTGTGAACCTTTGTTTAAAAAATTATATTCAGCATATATAAGCACATGCATGCAATATATGCATGCATATGCTAACACAAAATATGAATTTTGACGTATATATGGATGTTAAAATGAAAGTGTAACTCATCAGTTGCTCAAATGTATTAATTACAGGTATTTGGGAAAATAAATAGAACACTAAAAACAGAATTAAAATGATGAACTTTTATGGTGTTTACTGGGACATTTATGATGGCCAAGTGTTGAAGACCAAGTTTGAAGAGAAAAGATTAGGAGGCATAAATGCAAAGGTAAATCATTACATTCTAACAAACTATGAAGAAATTTCCAAGATGAGGTGACAATATAAGTATGCAACTTTCTCATCTTTTAGAAAAAACAAAACATAAGTTTCAGGTATGTGGATTTAGAATTTTAACATTTTTCAGAAGAACATATAACAGCCTATGAAAGTATCCAAAGTACCAGAAGGAAAGATACACATACACAAGAAGAATTTAAAATTGAATGTCATACTTTTGTCTTCTGCTGCTGGAAAGATGAAGTGGAAATACTTCTCTGTGTTCCTGTACTAAGTTTAGCTAAAAACTCTGGGCATTTGTGTAAAACAAACATAAGGAGACTCTGAAAGGAGGAGAGAAGAAGGCAGACCAGCCAGGGACCTCAAGAGGAGGGGAAGGACCCAGTGAGAGTTCCTCGAGTTTTCCTTTTGCCTCACATCTCCCAGACGGAGTTGGAGAGGCTGGCAACCTGGAAACAGCAATGAGTGCAACCCCAAAACACCCCAAACAAAGCTGCCCTCTCTAGCAGGACCAAGAAAGGGGCAGCCTAGGCAGACAGACTACCCTTAGACAAGGACCACTGTACTCCAACAAACACCATGTGAAAAACTGCATCCCACTCCCAACTCCACAAGTGAAGCCCAGTGGAGAGCTTTGCCAGGCTGTAATGGGCACCCAAACCTGGCTAGGATGCTATCAGAGAAGGTCCAGCAGGGAGCCGGGACTTTCACCTCTGCCGGGGCAGCAAGGGGCTCCCCTCCCCATGGTGCCGCTGGAGACCATGGAGATCTGGACTTCCACCTCCCACTGGGAGAGAGGAGGCCTAGTGGAGAGTCAGGACTCTCACTACAGCTCAGAGGTATAAGGAGGACACCACCCTAAAACGTCCTTGGAGACCACATGAGGAGCAGCAAAGAAGTGCCCCCATCCAAACCAGGGTGTTCCAGTGGAGGTGTGGTGGAAATCCTGGATTCCCTCTTCTGCCCAGCAATGATAAGGACTCTCCCCCTAGTGTCAACGGAGGCCAAGAGTAGAACCTGGACTCTCACTCCCACCAGGCAGTGACAAAGGAGAGCACTCACCTCCTTTGCCTGCCAAATGCAGCATTTAATAAGGTCCAGAGTCTTAGAACAAAATACCCAGGGGTTAGGGAAGGTGGGGGAGAGGTTATGACTACAAAGCTATAGCAGGAGGGAGATCTTTGGGGTGATAGAGCCATCTGTATCTTGATAGCACAGGTGGTTACAAGCATCTACTCATGGGATGAAATGACATTGAACTGCACACACACGTTGTACCAGTGCCAAATTCCTGTTTTTAATATTGCAGTATAGGAGCTGCCTGGTGGTGGAGCTGTTAAGTTCATGCGCTCTGCCTCACCTACTCAGATCCCGGGCATGGACCTACCACCGCTTGTCAAGCCAGGCTTTGGCAGGCGTGCCACATATAAAATGAGGAAGATGGGCATGGATGTCAGCTCAGGGCCAATCTCTGTTAACAAAAAGAGGAGGATTGATGGCAGATGTTAGGGCTGATCTTCCTCAAAAAAATTTTAAAAAGCACACACACACAAAACAATATTGCACTATAATTATTTAAGAGATAACCATTGGGAGAAACTGTGTGAACGATACGTGGGATCTCTCTGGACCACCGTTGCAATTTCCTGTGAATCCATATTTATTTTGAAACAAAAAACCTTTAAAAAAGTATATGCCATATATGAATAAATAGAAAATAAAGAAAACCAGAGATGGCATATTATTATTATAATGTTATGTTGGTAAATGTGATTAGGATAAAATTTTTAATTAGAAAAGGAATGATATCCAATTTAAGATTATATTCATGAGTTAAAAGGGGAAATATCCATTAATCTATGTGAATCTGTGTGTGTCTACGTGGGAACTTTCTGCAAGGATGTACAGAAACTCTGGGTAGTGAGGCTGATGGTTGGGGGAAGCTGGCGATTTGCTTTTCATTTCTGCCTTTCTGCACGATTTGCAAATTTCACCACCTGAATTTATCACTTTCATAATTGAAATGTATTACCTAAAGGCTAAAATAAAGAAATGATCTTAAATATATATATATTTAAAGGACTTGACTGGAAATAATCTTAAAACTAAATTGAATTCAAACCACAGACATGTGCGTTTGGGGATGATTCTAACACAAGGTCCGTAGAATACTTAAATACGTTTATGTGGCGTGTGCTTATCTTTTTCTTGTCTCCATGACTACGTGATTAATTAGTCAAAAATGCGGGACTCTGAGCAATAGTATGAACAGAATTTTGCTCCTTGGGAGGCAGAGAAACCTGAGGGAAAGCACGACCACAACTCAACATCCTTCCTGAGGCCGTGTTCAGGTATCAGGTCCATATCACTGCCTCTCCTCCTCCTTTTCTCCCCCCTCCCTCCCTGATCCCCTCTTTCTGTCCTTTGATATTTGGTATCTCCAGGGTTCTGTCCCCATTCATTCTACTACACGATCGTTCCATAGCACGTTTATTGAATGTCTACTATGAAACAGGCAGTGTTCTGGGTATTGAAACTGCGACGGTGAGAAAGCCTCATTGCTGGGCCAGAGTGGGTGTGCACACCAGTGCTTTGAATTGGGCTGTGAGGGCCACCACTTCCCGTGTCACCAGGCCTCATTCTCATGGACTGCAGCACAATGTGAAACAGGGGCCAGGAACTGGGCAAATCACACATATTGACACATTGTTCAGGGCTTTCTTTACATGCAACCTTAAATATCGGAAACCACGTCTTACCGCTTCCAAGAGCACATGCTCCTTATCTGGTGTACCCAAATGCTGCTCAGCAACACGGTGTGCCCTGCCACAGGAAGGCAAGCAGGTCTCTCAGCTGAGACAGTAATTCGGGCACAGAATTGTATTTTGGATCTTGCGCTCCATTTCATTATGTGTTTACAGGAACCTGAAATAGAACCAGGAAAATAGATTTGGGCCCAATGATAATGCACTTGTCTCCTGGTTACAGGTTTAATCATCTATTAAGTTGTATAAATCCTCTTCAATTATATTAATTTAACTCACCATCCACAGCAGTAGATTGACGTCAGGAACTTTTTCAGTTTTAGCTGCTAGCCAAGAGCCCTCAGAGAAGTAAATAACTTAGAAATATCAAACTCTTCCCGGAGGTCAGCTTGGAAGGATTTCAAAGCTTCAGTCATTGGATTTTCATTTCTTTCCACAACAAAACCTGCTAAAACAACCAACTCATGCTACATTGTTCCTCTCTCTCATTAAACTAATCTGTGTGGACAACATTCTTTTTTTTTTTTAAAGATTTTATTTTTTCCTTTTTCTCCCCAAAGCTCCCCAGTACATAGTTGTATATTCTTTGTTGTGGGTCCTTCTAGTTGTGGCATGTGGGACGCTGCCTCAGCGTGGTTTGATGAGCAGTGTCATGTCCGCGCCCAGGATTCGAACCAACGAAACACTGGGCCGCCTGCAGCGGAGCGCACGAACTTAACCACTCGGCCACGGGGCCAGCCCCACAACATTATTTTTTTAATGAAACAGTGATTGACATGAGCTAACACTGGACTTTGATTAATGTTCTTGAGAATTTTTCAAGTTTTCTTGAAGTCCACGACCCGTGGAACCCAGCCTCTGGTAGACTATTTGCCCTGGCAGATCTTCCAACAGAAGTCAGAAAGAAGGCAGCTAAGATGAAGAATAAGGACAGAAGCAAAGAGCAGAGGATGGTGGGAACATCTCTTCCCTCCATGTTGATTTCCAAGTTGGCCACTGTTGGGTTGCTCCTCTGTGTGTTCTTAGGAGCAATTGTCTGAGAGATCTGGATGTGTTGTATTAAACCTGTCCATCATAGGTAGACTTTTATCTCATTCCGAGTTTAATGTTCTCATGACTTAAGAAACAGTCTTGCATGAGGGGAGAACAATAGCTTAGGACACATTTCACATGTTTTGGCCAAAGAACTTAGGCAAAAGGGAAAATGTAAATCATTTTATTAAATACTGACAGTTTTACTTCCATGAAATAAAGGATTTATTAGCATTTTTAAGTAAGCTGCTCTGCCTTTATTTGATTCACTTAGTGTCCATAAATATAATTGATTTAGATTTAACATTCTTTCTACATCTTTGCAGATCACATTAGAGGAAAAGAAAATTTTCATGGAACGAATAAACTTAAACTTAAAATGATCTGAACACAGAAACATTAACATTGAGAGGGTCCAGGGGCACATAAATAAGTCATGAAGGAATGACCCAGAGTGAAATATTAAATTTGACCAATGGGATGCCATAGAAATATTGGATATATGGGGCAGATGTTGTAGTGTCCTGTATTTAGCAATGATTGATTTTTTGTGTGTGTGAGGAAGATTAGCCCTGAGCTAACATCCATGCCAGTTTTTGTCCACTTTGTATGTGGGGCGCCCCCACAGCATGGCTGGTGAGTGGAGTAGGTCCGCACCCAGAACCCGAACCATGAACCCGGGCCGCTAAAGTGGAGCACATGGAACTTTAACCACTCAGCCAGGGGCTGGCCCCCAGCAATGATTGATTTTTTCCACAAGCATATTGCTGTTGTTCCAAAGATAATATACACTTCTAAGCATAAATGACTTTATTTCAATCTACAGTCTTTTTGAACAATGTTTATTCTTCCATTTCTAAATGACGCATTATATTGGGGCAAAGGAGATAGTTCACCACAGAACTGTTATCCTCCCAAAGCTCTTCTCCTTACGCCCTTGCAGGCTCACTGCAGATGGGTGATGACATTAGGGGGATATATTTGCTTAATTATCAATGTGGCACAGCTAAGGAGCATCTAATTTTCACTTCCTTTGTATGGAAAGCCCAGAACTCATCTTTAACACTTGGCTAGAGATTTAGGCTATGTAGTTTTTCTGGTTGAGGCCTGGCATCTCTCAAGGCAATATTGAAAAATTGATTTAATGATCTCTTAAAGTAGTCACCTCTCACAAATGCGTTGGTGGAAGTACCTCCATTTTAAAAAGAGATTCACCAGAGTTTTTGATGGAAATTATCTCCTAATGGGATCTCTGTCTCTGGACTTTCATCACCCAACTCTACCCTGTCATGCACTGTCTAAAATTTAATCTTCCTTTTGTATAGGCAAGAGCACAAGAATGCTCAAGTGTTAAGCTGGAATGTATTGAATAGGAAGAGGGTAAGCAAGTCACCAATCTGGCTTTGGAACCTCTCAATGCCACATACTTGTGGTTCTATTTGTCTTAGTACACACACGGTCCTAAATCAACCTACCTGTAAGACTGAAATACACACTGAAATTCCCACTCACTTCGGATTCTGCCTGCAGCATTCCCATCTCATGTCTTGGCTCATGCGTTTCCCACCAGTTGGACCATAGGACTCTTCTTCTTTTCTCTTTGCATCCTTTAAGACACAGTGTACCTCTTCAGAGCACAAAGATTTCTAAGCCACACATTGTCTGAAGATATCCACTGTACTTTCACCTTGTATTTTAAGCTCTCGGTTTATTGGTTAATAATGGGAGTATATCCCATCTTCTTAGAAATATTGAAAGCATGTCAAGGACATCAGTGCTAAATTAGTTTCTCTCTATGATGGTAATGTCAACAATGCTGCAGACCTCGAGCCACTTGCTTAACCCTTCTGGGCTTCAGTTATCTGAGCCAAAACTTCCTGAGTCACAGTTTCTTTATATGCAAAATGAGGATACAAATGTCCACTTTACTTGGTTATTCTAAAGATTAAATTACAAAATAAAAGAAAGAGCCACAGCATGTCTCGCATAAGGAATGTATGGCTGCACATACCTTCTGGTTTTCATAGCATTTCAGAAATATTATCTCATTCGATTCTTGAGACAATATTATAAGATGGCCAGAATAGGCATTTTTACATCCATTTGTCAGTTGAGTAAACTGAGGTTCAGCAATATTAAGGGCTGTTTTTAGAGTGACCTGTTAGTAAGCAGTATTTAGTGGAACTTTAGAATATTAGTCATACTTTGGTACCTTTGCCTGTTGAAAAATTGTTGAATAAATAACCAACTTAGGACAAGAAGAAACAGTGAGTCTTTTCATACAGAGACAAAGTGGCAAAGATATAAACATAGTTAAATTAAGTAGCTGCATTTTAATGCTAAAGTTCAGGTTTGATTATTTAGGTAAGTAAAGGTGGAGCACTTGTATTTTCATCCTATTCAGTGCTCTACGAAACATTCCAGCAATTCAATACAGCGCAATGCCCCTGTGGGGTAATGACATTAGGATCAAGAGAAATTGATATGGCAAGGCTTCCTTCTCTTGGCTAAAGTGACGTGAAGGTGCCCCCCATTCTTATTATGTATTCAGAAAACAGATTGTAAATAGGTGTGATGTTAATGAATACTGAGGTGAACTAATGGAAGAAAACTGAATTTATTTCTGTATAATGTATTGTTCCCTGTCAGTTTCTTTCCTTTGTAAGATAGATTTTAACAAAATGTCTGACAAGTAATTTAGTGATGGGCGTGATTAATGCTGATGTGGCTTTTAGGGAGTGGTGAGCAGTTATAGGAACCTTTGTTTTAAATATCAAGGCTGTCTTCCTGGTATAGTGCAAATACCTGGGAAACTAAAAGACTAAGCTTGCCCTCTACTGGAATTCAGAATTACACCACAGGCAATTTTATGAGCGTAGGGAAGAAAGGATCCATATATTTTTGCTTCGCACATTTAAAATTCAAGTCTCCTTTTACCAAATTGGTTAATCCACTTTGGTATCCGTTCTAAACATAGATTCAACTGTATGAACCAAATGCTTTCAAGGCATTTGGAATTTCCTCGTTCCCAAAGACGACAGCTTTGGATGGCAAATGATCAGGTGGCTTACAGAGTAATCACAGCAGTAATTTCTGCTGTCTTATTCATTTTACAAAATAGGAGTAATCAACTAACAGACAATTAGGCTTCCTGGTAGTTTTGGATTGGTGTTAGGTACTTAATATAACCCCAGGAATAAAATTGTGCCAGAATCTAAAACATCATCAAACAAGTGGCCGTGAGTGAAGACCTGGGAGTTAGAAGGGTAAGATGGTGTTAGGGAGCAGGATGCTAATCACTAGCCCTTGGGAGAAACTGTGTTTACAATTTTTTGGCTCTGAGCATCACTGGCACAGTAGTCTGGGAAGTGGTATTGTCATGGCACCTGCAGCTGGACCAAGGCCAGCAAGGGCTGCAGGCTGGGAGACCATAGGGGAGGTAGAGGTCAAAAATGTGGATCTGCTGGAAGGTAAGGTACTGACTGCTGACTTCAGGTGCGGGCAAACCTGACCGTTATTTTTCCTCCCTTCTAGCTAAACATGGTTGAGTCCTCTTCCTTCTACAATCTCCAACAGCCACCAGCTGACGCCTATATTTTGTTGTAACATGAACATTTGTATCTGCACACTCAGTCGTGCACAGACTTCAGAAATCAGGAAACAGGAAGTCTGCTGTGCTGGTGGCTAATGTGAATCAACAAATCAAATCATTTCGTATATCTTCTTGACTCAAGGCTTTTTCACCTTTTATTGCATTTGGCCAAAGTTTCAGAGAGAAAATAGCTGCACTCTTATCTATCAAAGCTAGAGCGAGCGTTTGAGGGGGGAGGAAGAATGGCACATCCCAGACCCATCCATCAGCCTGCTACTTAGACCTTAGCATCTAAAATAGCAGTTTGCTCTGATTTGAAAGCAGCCAGAGAAAAGTGGGTTCAGAAGTTCCATACGCCTCCAGAAGGGACATTATATAACTTATCTTTTCGGGTTCTCTTTAACAGTAGAAATTGGCTCTTATTCCCCAGACCAAAGTGTTCCACTGCAAAAATACAATAATGGCATTTTTTTCCCCAGTTTACAGAAAAATAGTCAGGGGATTACATTTTATAAAATTTTTGAGTTTTTCTCTCAGTATGTTTTTTGGGATATTTTTTTTTTTTTTTTTTGAGGAAGATTAGCCCTGAGCTAACTACTGCCAATCCTCCTCTTTTTGCTGAGGAAGTCTGGCCCTGAGATAACATCCATGCCCATCTTCCTCTACTTTATATGTGGGACGCCTACCACGGCATGGCGTGCCAAGCGGTGCCATGTCTGCACCCAGGGTCCGAACTGGCGAACCCTGGGCCGCCGAGAAGCGGAACATGCGAACTTAACTGCTGCACCACTAGGCCAGCCCCCTCAGTACTTTTTCATAACACTTTGCTGCTCACCACTCTTCTGTGCCTGTCAGGATTCCTCCTCACTGGAATGTAGTGTACTATAGTGGCAATGAGGCTTGATGCACATTTAGATTTAATCTGTCACAGTGTTTTGTAACCAGGTCATGAATTCCAGGCTCTGCCAGGTAAACAAATGCTACATTCACTCTGAATTCTAGTTAAAATTACTCTCAAGGTTCAAACAGATTGTGAAAATAAAAGATGTCTGGATTACCCTCTATCTTGGTGCTGTGGAGACAGAAGCTGCTAGGTAGCCTCTGATCCACCTAGAGTCCAGCAGTGCCCTGGTTCACTCATGGCGGTGGACCAGCCTGCACCACCAGGCAGAGAGACACAATGTGGCTGTTTTAATTCTACCCCATACCACCGAGAAAGTATCTGCTGGTAAACAACAAAGTCAGAAGACAAGACTTGATAGGGTTTCTTTTTAGAGCATAATCACTTCTAAATACTAGGAGATTAAACAGGATTCTACTTCAATGAAAAGGAGAATGTTTGAGGTGTATTCTGTCCCAAAATATAGAAGCTGTCAGTTGCAAAAGGATGGCACATAATTGTATGTCTACAAAAAAGGTGTTTGGTTTTAATCCAGGTATTCACAGTCGTATCTGTCAATTGTTGACCATCAGCTATGTGCCACGTGTGTTACAAAGATTAACTAATTTAGTACTGCTACAAACTTGCTAGGCAGATATTATGATGTCAAGGTTTACTTAAAAAAATGGAGGCTCAGACAAGTTAAACAGCTTAACCAAATTCACTTAGCTAAAAATGAGTAGAGGCACCAGGGCGAGAGCTTTCACAGGGGGTGACCTCATCAAGCCAACAACCCAGGAGAGCAGAGTGAGAAAACCCCGAGAGCACGCAGGACAAAGCACCCCTCCCCCCACCTGCTCAGCATGGCTCCAGCACCTGGGATCTTGGCTGAAGGCAGAGGGATCAGAATATGCAGCTCTTGACCCCCACCCAGTGGTGATAGGTGGTAACTGACCAAATAATACCAGGATGCATAAAAACAGAGCCACCCCCTCTAGCAATATCAAACATTATATCAAATCTCCAGACCAGAGAGAAAAGACAAGTACCCAAAATTCAGTCCTGAGGACACAGAAATATGTAATCTAAATGACAATGAATTCAAAATAGCTATCATCAAAAAACTCAACGAGGTAAAAGAGAATGTAGAGAAACAATTCAATGAGTTCAGGAGCTACTTCACAAAAGAGATTGAAACTATAAAGAAGAATCAATCAGAAATATTAGAGAGGAAAGACACAATGGAAGAAATAAAACAAAATATGGAGTCCCTGAATGCTCTAGTGGACATCATAAAGGAGCATATCAGCATAATCAAAGATAGACATGTTGAAATGCTCCAGACAGAGGAGGCAAGAGAACTAAGACTAAAAAGAAATGAAGAAGGTCTCCAAGAAATATCCTACTCAATTAGGAAATGCAACATAAGAATTATAGGTATTCAAGAAGAAGAAGAGAAGGAGAATGGCGTGGAAAACTTGTTCAAAGAAGTAATAGCACAGAACTTCCCAAGCCTAGGGAAGCAAATCCATCTGGAAGAGGCTGCCATATCTCCTAGATATGTCAATGTGAAAAGACATACTGCAAAGTGTAAAGTAGTAAAACTGACAAAAATGAATGACGAAGAAATAATACTCAGGGCAGCAAGGCAGAAGAAAATAACCTACAAAGGCACCCCTATCAAGCTTTCAGTGGACTTCTCTGCAGAAACCTTACAGGCTAGGAGAGCATGGAATGACATAGTCACATCTTTGAAAGACAAAAATCTTCAGCCAAGAAGACTCTATCCAGCAAAAATATCCTTCAGATATGATGGAAAAATAAAAACTTTCCCAGATAAACAAAAGCTAACAGAGTTCATAGCCACGAGACCACCTCCTTCAAGAAATCCTCAAGAAGGCCCTCATACCTGGGAAAAAAAAAAAACAGGGAGAAAGAGATTACAAAGCACAGAGTAAGGAGATAAATAGGTAGACAAAATCAGAAAATTGTAGCTATACATCAGAACAGGTTAGCAAATACTCAATTATAGCATTAAAGATAAAGGGAAGGAAAACACCAAAAACAAAGATAATCTCATCATTTTAACCACAAAATAACAACACAAGATGGAATAAGATATGAGAAAAACAACTTAGGAGGGGAGGAGGAAAGGGACTGAATCAGTTTAGAGGAAGGAAATAAGAGCCATTAGTAAATGGACTATCTTATACAAGAGATTCTGAATACAAACCTCACGGTAACCACTAAACAAAAAAGCAGAACATAGATGCAAATAATAAATAAGGAGAAAACAAAGAAATACATCATAAAAAAACTACATAACTCAGGGGTAGACCAAAACGCACACAACAAGAAACAAAGGAAATGAAGCAGAATGAGAAAATGAATGGTAAAATGGCAGCATTAATCCTTCATATATTGATAATCACCGTAAACATAAATGGATTGAATTCTCCAATAAAAAGACACAGAGTGGCAAGATGGATTAAAGGACAAGACCCAACAATATGCTGCCTCCAGCTCCACCTCAGCTCCAATGACAAACACAGGCTCAAGGTGAAAGGATGGAAGACAATACTCCAAGCTAAGAGCAAACAAAAGAAAGCAGGTGTCAGGATACTTATATCAGACAAAGTAAACTTCAGGATAAGACAGGTAAAGAGAGACAAAGAGGGGCAGTATGAAATGATTAAAGGGACACTCCAGCAAGAAGACATATCACTTATAAATATCTATGCACCCAGCACAGGAGCACCAAAGTACATGAAGCAACTATTAACAAACCTAAAAGAAGATATTAATAACACAATAATAGTAGGGGACCTCAACACTCACATCAATGGATAGATCATCTAGACAGAAAATCAACAAGGAAACAGTGGAATTAAATGAAAAGCTAGACCAGTTGGACTTGAGAGACATATATAGAACACTCCATCCAAAAACAGCAGAATACACATTCTTCTCAAGTGTGCATGGAACATTCTCAAGGATAGACCATATGTTGAGAAATAAGGTAAGCCTCAATAAATTTAAGAAGATTGAAATACTAACAAACATCTTTTCTAATCACAATGACATAAAGCAAGAAATTAATTACAATAAAAAAGATGGGAAAGGGACACAGATGAGCAGACTAAACAACATACTATTGCAGAAGCAATGGATCATTGGAGAAATTAGAGGAGGAATCAGAAAATACCTGGAGACAAATGAAAATGAAAACATACCATACCAACTCTTATGGGATGCAGGAAAAGCTGTACTAGGAGGGAAATTCATTGTAATACAGGCTCACCTTAACAAATAAGAAAAATCCCAAATAAGCAACCTCAAACTACACTTAACTGAATTAGAAAAAGAAGATCAAACAAAGCCCAAAGTCAGCAGAAGAAGAGAAATAATAAAAATCAGAGCCGAAATAAATGCTATTGAAACAAAAAGGCAGTAGAAAGGATCAATAAAACAAAGAGCTGGTTCTTTGAGAAGATAAGTAAAATTGAAAAACTCCTAGCCAGACTTTCAAAGAAAAAAAGAGGGAAAGCTCAGATAAACAAAATTAGACATGAAAGAGGAGAAATAACAAAAGACAACACAGAAATACAATGGACTATAAGAGAATGCTACGAAAAACTATATGCCAACAAAATGGATAACCTAGAGGAAATGGATAAATTCTCAGACACTTACAATCTCCCAAAGCTGAATCAAGAAGAAACAGATAATCTGAACAGACCAATCACAAGGAAAGAGATTGAAACAGCAATGAAAAGAATCCCAAAGAATAAAAGCCCAGGACCAGACAGCTTCTCTGGGGAATTCTACCAAACTTTCAGAGAGGATTGAATACCTATCCTTCTCAAGCTATTGCAAAAAATTAGGGAAGATGGAACACTTCCTAACACATTCTATGAGGCCAACATCACTCTGATACCAAAGCCTGACAAGGACAGCACAAAAAAGGAAAACTATGGGTCAATATTTCTGATGAACATAGATGCAAAAATCCTCAACAAAATATTGGCAACCTGAATTCAGCAATACATCAAGAGGATCACACATCATGATCAAGTGGGATTTATACCAGGGACGCAGGGATGGTTCAACATCCGCAAATCAATCAATGTGATAAACCACGTCAACAAATTGAGGAATAAAAACCACATGATCATCTCAACAGATGCAGAGAAAGCATTTGACAAGATCCAACAGCAATTTATGATAAAAACTCTGAACAAAATGGGGATAGAAGGAAATTACCTCAACACAATAAAGGCCATATATGACAAACCCACAGCCAGCATCATACTCAATGGGGAAAAACTGAATGCCTTCCCTCTGAGAACAAGACGAGGATGCCCACTATCACCACTCTTATTCAACATAATACTGGAGGTTTTGGCCAGAGCAATTAGGCAAGAGAAAGGAATCAAAGGAATCCAGACATGGAGTGAAGAAGTGAAACTCTTTCTGTTTGCAGATGACATAATCTTATCTATAGAAAATCCTAAAGGATCCACTGAAAAACTGTTGGAAATAATTAACAGCTACAGTAAAGTTGTGGGGTACAAAATCAACTTACAAAAATCAGTTGCATTTCTATACTCTAATAACGAACTTACAGAAAGAGAACTCAAGAATACACTTCCATTTACAATCGCAACTAAAAGAATAAAGTATCTAGGAATAAATTAAACCAAGGACGTGAAGGACTTATACAATGAAAACTATAAGACATTACTGAAAAAACTAGATAATGACATAAACAGATGGAAAGAGATTCCATGCACATGGATTGGAAGAATAAACATAGTTAAAATGTCCATACTGCCAAAAGCAATCTACAGATTCAATTCAATCCCAATCAGAATCCCAATGACATTCTTCACGGAAATAGAACAAAGAATCCTAAAATTCATATGGGGTAACCAAAGACCCCGAATTGCAAAAGCAATCCTGAGAAAAAAGAACAAAGCTGAAGGCATCGCAATCCCTGACTTCAAAACATACTACAAAGTTATAGTAATCAAAACAGCACAGTACCTATACAAAAACAGACATACAGATCAATGGAACAGAACTGAAAGCCCAGAAATAAAACCGCACAGTTACAGACAGCTAATCTTCGACAAACGTGCCAAGAATATACAATGGAGAACAGATAGTCTCTTTGATAAATGGTGTTGGGAAAACTGGACAGCCACATGCAAAAGAATGAAAGTAGACCATTATCTCATGCCATACACAAAAATAAACTCAAAATGGATCAGGAGACTTGAAGTCCTGAAACCATAAAACTCGTGAAAGATAACACAGGTAGTACACTCTTTGACATTGAACTTAAAAGGATTTTTTTCGAATACTATGTCTTCTCAGATGAGGGAAACAAAAGACAAAATAAACAAGTGTGATGTCATCAGACTAAAGAGCTTCTGCAAACACAAAAGAAACCAGGGTCAAAACAAAGAGACAATCCACCAAGTGGGAGAAAATATTTGCAAATCATATATCTGACAAGGGGTTAATCTCCATAATATATGAGGAATTCACACAACTGAACAATTGAAAAGAAACAGCCTGCTCAAAAAATGGGCAGAGGATATGAACAGACATTTTTCCAAAGAAGATATACAGATGGCCAATAAGCACATGAAAAGATGTTCAACATCACTAATCATCAGGGAAATACAAATCAAAACTACACTAAGATACCACCTACACCTGTTAAAATGGCTATAATCACTAAGACTAAAAATAACAAACGTTGGAGAGGGTATGGAGAGAAGGGAACCCTCATACACTGCTGGTGGAAATGCAAACTGGTGCAACCGCTATGGAAAACAGTATGGAGATTCCTCAAAAAACTGAAAATAGAACTACCATATGACCCAGCTATCCCACCACTGGGTATCTACCCAAACAACTTGAAATAAACAATCCAGAGTAACATATGCACCCCTGTGTTGCAGCACTATTCACAATAGCCAAGACATGGAAGTAACCCAAGTGCCCATCTACCGATGATTGGACAAAGAAGATGTGGTATATATATACAATGGAATACTACTCAGCTAGAAAAAAAGACAAAATGGTCCCATTTGCAATAACATGGAAGGACCTGGAGGGAATTATGCTAAGCAAAATAAGCCAGTCTGAGAAAGACAAACACCAGATGATTTCACTCATATGTGGAATATGAACAAACCCACAGACAAAGAAAACAGTTCAGTGGTTACCAGGGGAAGCGGGGTGGGGAGTGGGCACAGGGGGTGAAGGGGAGCACTTATGTGGTGACAGACAAGAAACAATGTACAATCGAAATTTCACATTGTGTAACCTATTATGAACTCAATAAAGAAAAAAAGAGTAGAGGCAAGATTTGGACTCAGGCTTGGGTAATATTCAAGTTCACAATTGTTCTCTGCTACCTCTCCAGGAAACTTATTAACTTAAAACCCTTTTTCTACCCAGAATAAATAAATTTCTGCACCAATACAGAACCAATTTTCTACTGTCTTATTGAATGTATGGAGGGTCATTATAATCTTTCCTAATAACCTTCACTTTTATAGCTCTTTGTAGTTCTCATAGGATTCCACGGCCTGCGTCCCAGGTAGGTATTCATGGAGCTGGCTTTAGGAAGGGAGCTATGTCGGAAAAGAAAGGCAAAGGTAATCTTGGAGGGTGAAATAAATAAGGCCAGTATGCAATTTCCCAAGAAGGTAGGAAAAATGAGTCTACCTGTTAAATTGCAGTCCACATACTAGTCATCCTAGAGAAGGACAAGTGTGTTCAGCAGAACCAGAACCACGCATCTCAGTGGGCATAGGGCTTCTGCTGACACCCTTGAGTCGAGTCTGCTGGAGATCACAGACCACAATCACAGCAGTAGAGGCTGGGTGGAGCTCCGCCTCCAGAACAGAGCATCTCTCTCTGATCTGTACTTTACTCTCCTCTGTGTTTCAACAGCTCTGGATCACAGACGTTGACGAAAATTAACAGGCAATTACAAACCTCAAGATTACCTCTGCCCCTGATTGAGTCAGGTAGAAAGAAGTGAGAATTATGTTGTTATATCACTATGGCTGGAACAAGATAGAGATAAAAAGAAACAGAGAGGGGCTGGCCCCGTGGCCGAGTGGTTAAGTTCGCGCGCTCCGCTGCAGGCGGCCCAGTGTTTCGTCGGTTCGAATCCTGGGCGCGGACATGGCACTGCTCGTCAGACCACGCTGAGGCAGCGTCCCACATGCCACAACTAGAGGAACCCACAACAAAGAATACACAACTGTGTACCGGGGGGCTTTGGGGAGAAAAAGGAAAAAATAAAATCTTTAAAAAAAAAAAAAGAGAAACAGAGAAAATAAGAGGACAGGACACTGAACGACAAAGGATTTCTGAGAGTTGTCGAGGACGTGTGCTGACTGAAATGACAGAAACCAAATTCAGGGCAACTGAGCTCATAGCAAGTATTATATATAACCTTATTCCACCTCACTTTCTTAGCATAAGAAGTGGGAGACTCCTCTTAAAGCTCCAACAAGAAAACAGTCAATGACTGGCTGGAGACATTGGAGGTCACCTTCTGCTTGTAGCTCCTCTAGCTGGAAGGTGACATTTGCTTTAACATAAACTGAAATAATGTGATGGTATTGTTCTGACTGAGCTTATAAATGAAATTCTTCCCCATTTAAAATTGGGAAATTAGGAGCATTAGTAGCTTTTGAATAATATTCGGTACTCAACACCAGTGGCTCTCAAACTTGCCATTAGAATCGCCTGCAGGCCTTGTTAAATCAGATTGCTGGCCCCTCTCCCAGAGCTTCTGATTCAGACCTAGAGTAGGGTTGAGAGTTAGCATTTCTAAAAAATTTACAGATGCTGCTGCTGCTGCTGGTGGTGGTCCGAGGACCACAAGGACAAAATCTGCTCCACACCGATGCCTTATAAACCATGACAATTTGTATTGCTATATAATATTACTCTTCTGTTTTTTTCTCCCTTTGGAGAAGGTGGACTAAGAGAAAAAGCTATGAATTCTTATACTAGGACCACTGACTAGGAAAAAAAACAAAGAGTACTTAATCTGACACCCATCATATTTTAATATAGCAGATTAAATAAAACATAAATCAAAAGGCAATATATCATTGGTCATCTCGTTGAGGTTCTTAGGTGCATATATAATCTCTCTGCTGAGGTCTTGAGACCATCATTCCTTGCCAGAGGTTTTGTGGTGGAATGATGAAGAAGTAGGGTGTTGAGTTGAGTTTATGGAGCCCGAAGACTGTAACCCTGAAGGCAAACTTGCCCACATCACAGCTTTGAGCCCTCTTCCAAGCAGGTCAGGCCAATCTCAGAAGGGCACAGCCGTAGGGAGATTTCCTACTGGGGCCGGATCTTTCTGCTTTCTGTAGTCACAGCTGCATATACACTTACTTCCCGGGGTGGAGAAACCCACAATTTTACAGTGGACACAAATAGAATCTTTAGAGTTAATTGCATCCAGGCACCTAAATAATTTTGTGATGATGGATTCAGTGGTTCTCCAGTGGTAGCGCGCATCGAGATCTCTCAGGGGACTCATGAAAAAACAGATGGCTGGGACCCACCCCAGAGTTTCTCATTCAGGAGGTCTAGATCTGATACTGGGGCCCAAGAATCTGCATTTCTGATTTCCAGGTGAGGGTGTTCTGCTGGCCCGTACTTTGAGAACTGTGGGTCTCTGTCAAAAATACGTAGAAAAATTCTCCATTGACAAAGTAGAGACAGTTACTCAGAACATCGCAGATATGTACCTTTGTCTTTGTCCAACAGTGACAGCTCTGTATGCCATACCATCATGGCTGAGAATCCTTATGAAAAAATAGTTTTACTGAATATATAAATTTGCTACTCTGACTTTGTACAAGGGGCGCCATTTCAATCAGATGCCGGTTTTAATGAAGAACACCTCTAGAACGTAGTGTAATATCCCATCCCAGCTTGCTTCACCTAACTTGTTGCAAACAGATGGGACTGCAGTAATTTCAATTACTGCTCTCAATTACTAATTGCACAAAAATATCAGAGAAGAAGAACACGCTGCCCAGCAGTTCCCAGTGCAGGAGACAGTAGATATGCATAAAGAATCTTCATGTAATTTTAGGTTTGTAATGTTAAATCCTAGAAATTAGAGAATTGAATGAAAATTTGTTTAATGCTCTAGTGAAATTCTCACACTTCTCTTAAAGCACCTCATACATTTCACCCTGTAATTTGGTTGTGCTACTTACATTAATTTTGGTATTAAATAGGAAATTTTAAAAATGTCTACTCTCAGTGCTTTAGCCAGTGCCTCACATAAGGTACTTAATACTTACTCATTAAATCAAGGTTTTTGCCCCTGTCTCTTAGTGTAAGTAAGCGACTTGGAAATGAACAATCAGACCTGGAAATCAGAGCTCAAAAACTCTCTTTGAGGTGCGGTGCAAAGGAGCAACCTGACGCTGAGGGGGAGCAGGCCTTGAGAATGGTGAGCTGGACAACTATCCCCTGGTCCACACGGGAGGGATTGCTAAATGACTGTGAATGGTCACACCCAAACAATTCATGGAAGGAGACAGCACATCCTTCTGCCTAGGACTCAGGAAACGTTCATCAAGGGTCCTGGGACGGGGGCTTATGTTTGCCTCTACCAATAACAGACCCCCCCCCAACATTCTTACTTCATGGAACAAGCCCTTCGAGAGAGCTTTTCTCATTTGAGCCGAGCCTGTGAAACCACAGGCAAAAGGCATGCCAGAGGAGCAGCAAACTTTGACAGTGCCCTGACCCGTTAGCGAAATGATGTCCAGTGAGTGGTCAGATTAAAAACTCTTCCTCCGGTGAGAGAAACAATCGGGGGCTAGAAAGAGCAGAACCCCAATGCCAGCAGCTCCTCAGTGGGCTACCGTTTGAGCCTCAGTCAAAGGACAGATCTCCTGCAATATAATGGAATAAAACACCAGCCAGACTGATCACTGATGATACCAAACTTTGTCTTCCTAAGTAATATGTGATGATGGAGATTACTTAAGCAGGGTGGAGAATAATTTGGAGAAACTCATTCCTAGTCTTGAAATACTTTTTATTATATTGCTTATCCACAAAGATACATTATTATTTTGAAAGTCAGATTATCGCTTATTTTATCACTTAATTACATGAGTAACCTCTAGGAGTTTCACAGTGAAAGTCTCAATTCACATGAGACAAATGATCTGAATAACTGCGTTATCCTTCTTCAAGATTTAAGCCATCTTGTCTTGCTGACTGCCCACTCCGCTTTTTCATCCCGTTCCAAATGCTAAATTCAGGCTGCTCGAACTCATTTTTCTTGTGCTGAATGAGGCATTGAATTAAATTTTCTAAATACAAATTAAAGAGTATCTCTGTAATACCAGGGAGATTTGTGTCTTGTTAAACAAGATAATGGTTTGAGTCCAACGAGTTTGCAAGAACTACTCAAACTAAATTGGTTTCGCCCATATTTTAAAATCTTTTCACATTTCGCTTATATATTCCACACAAAGGCATAAATCTTAAAGCAACTAGCATCAGCTGAAAAAAGAAATGTTGTAAGCGTTTACTGTGAATAAAAGATATTTGAGAAAGTAGGCTGAGGAAAATTGGGAAGAGAGTGAAATGAGAAGCAATAACTGATGAACTAAGCTGAGTTAACACACTTGAAGAAAAGAGTAGGCTAACAATCACTTGACAAAGTACTTTTCTTTCTATGTAAAATATTTATCTTGCTAAAGAAACTTCCAAATACAAAGTCACTAGGTTTTTAACTGTATATGCTCCTAGATGATTTAATCTGTATCCATGTTCTTCTTGGCTTTTTATTGGTGGCCAGTGGAAAATGAAGAACAAATAATTCTGAGATGGAGGGAGTTACCATGAAGTATAAATAGATGAAAACCAGACCTTGTTGCATAACACGTGCTTCCTGTAAGTGAATGTCAAATACACATATTTAAGTATTTTGATCAATATTGCAAATTTGCCCTCCAGAGTGGGTTACACGAGTTAACAGTCCAAGAAGCAGTATACAGAAATGCTATGAAACTTGACCCATACCAAAACAATTTGATATTGCTTTGAGAAATATCTCATTATTGGTTTAATTTGCATTATTATCATTGCATATTGTCTAGTTCTATTTATTCATTCTAATTTACCATTCTTATTCTTTGCCGATCATTTTGACTAAGACACTTGATAAATAATTAACGTATCAGCTCTTACAATGCAATATTCCTGTGATTAATATTTTTATTATTTGTCTTACAGTTCTCTCTTTTTGTGAGATACAGAAGTTTTTCTTAATATATTTTAATATTTTGCATTAAATCTTTTCCTGTATGGTTTCTGCCTGTTTATTCATGCTTAGAACTGCCTTCTTATTCCAAAATTGTATAAATTTTCATCTTAATTTTCTTGTAGTCCTTTTATAAGTTCATCTTTCACATTTAAATCTTCAGACCACCTGGATTTTGCTTTACAGTAGTGAATGAGGAAGGAATTTACCTTAATTATTTTCCAAAATGATTAGCCAGTTGTCACAAAACCTTTTGAAGTAATGCTTTCTTCTCTGATTGGAAATCCACTTTAATCATACAGTAAATTATTACTTATATTTGTGGCGATGGTTCAGAGACAAATTTTAGTTCAGAAGTAGACCCAAATATTGGAAGAAATTTTAGGACACATCGAGTATGCTTGTAATATTCAAATCTCCTCCAAAAATTCTTCAAAGATATCATTAGTTGGAGTATTTCCAACACTTTGATAGAAAGTTCCTTTTATTGAATAAAAATTGACCCACAATCCCTGCTTCTCCAGGGTCAACCAGCTTTTTCTGTAAATACTTTAGGCTTTGCGGCCACGCGGTCTCTGTTGCAAGTACTGAACTCTGCTGTTGTGCATTAAGAGCAGCTATCGAAGATGCCTGAAAGAAGAAATCCGGTTCTTCTACAACACACTCTATTTAGGGGCACTACAATTTGAATTGTGTATAATTTTCACAAAAACATTAATTTTCACAAAGAAAATAATATTCTTCTTCTGATTTTTTTTTCCAACAGTTTAAAAATGTGAAAACATTCTCAGCTCAGAGGTCATACAGAAAAAAGGAGTGGGCTGGATTGAGTCCGTGGAGCTTAGTCTGCCAACCTCTGTTCTGTATGATGGCACTTCACTCTGTGTGAAGACAGCTATGATAGAATTTCTAGTTAGCAATCAATATAACTTTTTTTTTTCTGAGGAAGATTCGCCATGAGCTAACATCTGTTGCCGATCCTCCTCTTTTCTTGCTTGAGGAAGATTAGCCCTGATAATATCTGTGCCAGTCTTCCTCCATTTTTTTTTTTCTGTATGTGGAACACCATCACAGCATGGTTGACGAATGGAGCAGGTCCGCGTCCGGGATCTGAACCCACGAACCTGCGCCACGGAAGAGGAGTGCGCGCAACTTTAACCATAAGCCACAGAGCTGGGCCCAATATACTTTTTAAATATAATGATTTAAATTGCATGGGTATCAATTAGTTGAAGAGACTTACTACAAAGTTATATAAATAACTGAACTCTAAATAAACATATAAATTCATTGGCATGGTAGACACGAACAAAAATTTTTCAGTATTTATGTTTAACAGATCGTTCCGTTTTGCTCTGAAGTTTTTGGCAGTCGAGACACAAAAAGCAATAGAACGAGGCGTTTAAGTCTCATTTTTTTAAACTAAAGTAGGCAATTCATCGATTGGTAATTTGGTACCAAGAAAATTTTAAGAAGAATTTAATTTTAATACACGGATTCTTTTGGGGAATGTTTATCAATGTAATAGACAATGTATTATGAATTTTTTTATTGTACAACTTATTTTTTTCTTTTTTTGGTTGTTTTTTCTTTAAAATATGCTATATTGGAGTTCTTATATTAGGAGATCTTATAGAACAACCTCTTATTTTTAGCTGAAATTTGTACTTTAATAATTACAGTATTTTCTTCTTTCCTCTTTTTGATGAATACATTTTAAGCCAGGTTATTAGGCATAGACAAGTGAATTCCTCTTACCATCTATTGTAGCTCTCTGTATCATTAATAAAGCTTATAGCCTTAATACCTATTTGTCAGATATTAGCACACGGCTAGAGATTTCTTATGGTATGTCATAATTTCTTATTATACACCTTCAATCTTTCCCTGTACTTGTATTTTAGATTTGCCTCTCCTAAACAGAATAAATTAAGACTTTAGTTTTGTATTTACTCTACCAATATTTATCTTTTCATTTGGGATTTAACCATGACTATAATTACTAGTGTATTGGAATTCTCTCTATTTTTCTGTTTTCCATTTTATTTGTTATACTTGGCCAAGCTTTTCTTGTCTTGTCTTGCTTTCTTTTGGCTTAAATAAACCGATTCATTTTCTTTCCTCCACTAGTATGAAAATGAAACACTCTATTTCTCTTCTTTGGTTGTTACCATAGACATTTTAACATGTACTTTTAATGTAATAAGCCAAAATTTAATCAACTTAAATTCTTATTTCAAACAAACAAGGACTTTAGACTAATTTAACCTTAACTATCTTCACCCTTCCTTTGTCCTGACTATTCCTGAAAGTGCCCAGGTTTTGATGACAAATTGAATATTTTAATTATTTCTAATTGTTTTAACTTTTGATTAAATTATTTGTATCCAGTTATTGACTCTTTTCTTTCTCTTGGACAAATACATAAGGGTGGAATCCTTGCTCATCGGACAGCTGTCTGTTTAACTTTCTAGCACACCGTCTGAAAGCTTTCCAGATTCGCTGTGCTTGCGTTTCGCCCGCCAGCACAGTGATGACGTGCGAGAGCCTGCAGCTTCACGTTGTCCCCAGCGTTTGGTATCGTCAGTTTTAACTTTAGCTATTTTGATGGGTTTTAATTTTTTTCTCTGAAACTTACAGTGTTGAGCAAGTTCTTTTTTTCCTGTGCTTATTGCCTTCTCAAATTAATTCTTCTCTTAAGTATATGTTCAAGTCCTTTTACCATTTTATTCTTGGGTACTTTTGTCCTTTTGGTATTGATTTGTAGGGATTCTTCATATATTCTGGATACAAGTCCTTTGTCATAGATATGCAAATGTATTCTCTCAGTCTGTGTTAACCTTGAACAAGTCCAATTGATCAGTTTTTCTGTGTTAACGTCTTATGTGTCTTTTCTGAGAAATGTGTTTAGACCTGTTTTATGGTCCAGCATATGCTCTACTTCAGTGAATTTTGTGTGCCTCATTCTATCTCTCCTCTCCTTCTGGAACTGCAGTTATTAATGCATTTTACCACGGGATATTGTCCCAGAGGCCAAATTGGCTCTGTTGTCTTTTTAAAATCTTTTCTTCCTCTCCGTTCTTCATATTGGACAATGACTGCTGACCCATCTTCAAGTCCATAGACTGGTTCTCCAGCCATCTCCAATCTGGGGTTAAGAACATCTAGTGACTTTTTAAAAAAAATTCAGACATTTCAGTTTTAGAATTTTCATTTGTTTTATCTTTTACACTGGACTTTCTCTGCTGGGATTACTCATCTCTTCACTCCTCAGAACCGTTTTTCCCTTTAAGCACTTGACCATATTTATAATAGCTGTGTTTGACTCATTGTCTGCTAATTCTAAGATGTTGATGATCTCAAGATCTGTTCGTATCAACTTCTGTTTTCTTGAATATGCACAATCTTTTACCATTTCTTTGCCTGTCTAACAATTTTATATTGTATACTAGACTTTGGAGATGACGTATTCTGAAGACTGTGGCTTCAGGAGATGCCTAAAGTTTGCTGTGGCAGGCAGGGACATTCAGGACTGATCATCTTGAATATAGGGAGTTAGTTTTGTGCCTTATTAGCGCAGACCTCTAGATCTGGACCTTTTAGGATTTTTTTTTATGTTTCTTTTTTTTTTTTTAAGATTTTTTTAATTCTTTTCCTTTTTTCTCCCCAAAGCCCCCCGGTACATAGTTGTATATTCTTCGTTGTGGGTCTTTCTAGTTGTGGCATGTGGGATGCTGCCTCAGCGTGGTTTGAAGAGCAGTGCCATGTCCGCCGCCAGGATTCGAACCAACGAAACACTGGGCCGCCTGCAGCGGAGTGTGGAACTTAACCACTCGGCCACGGGGCCAGCCCCTGGACCTTTTAGGATTTTAATAGACACCCTGAGTGTTTACCAAACCTCTAATTTGGAAGCAGCTAAAATCTAAATTCTGTCTTCCTTCTGGTGGGCATCAACTGGAATCTGAGCTCAGTTTTTTCACCTTCCAACTGCTGCTTTCTACTGGGCTACTTGGTGTCTTCCACATGCTTGTCTAAGTCGTCAGTCAGTTAACATTTGTGGGGATTTTATATGCAGACTTTGGCCCCTCCCCACTGTGACTCCTTCATTTCTGAGATTTCCCACCTGGGTTTACAGTGCTCTGGCGTCTCAAATTCTCTCCTCCTGGGCCCAAAGCCAATAAACCCAGGGCTTTCTGTTTTCTTTCTAACCATGCTGCATCCACATCCTGGAGAGTGTCGCTCGGGGAAAGCTGTGGGAACGGGGCTCTAACTTAGTGAAGTTCTCTCCTTTCAGGGGTTCAGCTTATCTCGACTTTTAGGAACTCTCTAGAACCATCAAATTATGTTACTTTTAAATTTTTTCCCAGAATTTACAAGGTTAGTTTGTTATAAGTTACTTTACCATTACTAGAATCAGAACTATCCAAATCAGTATTTCAGTTCATGATCTCTCTCTTGGGCTATATTTTGTATCTTGTTATATCCATTCTTTAAGATTCTATTTTTGTGTTTTACATTTTTAGTTATATACATTCTCTTTGGATATTTTTCTAATTTGGCCTGCCAGTTTTGATAGTGTTTTTTTCTATTGTCATGCTTTCAGTTATTTTTTTAAACACATTTAGCCTAGTCACTTTATTTGATAATTCCATTCTCTTCCATGTTTTGGGCTCTGATGTATAGGGGAGAGTTGTTTCTTTTGATTTTAATTTATGATGGCTTATTTTTTTATGTTTATTTCAGCTGTTTTCTATTTGTAAGATTTTCCCCTCTTTGGAACTTTATCTATAGGAATCTTTGAGCACGGGCATTTAAGTGCATTCCTGCACAGAAGAATTGTTGTATTTTCTTCAACCAAAATATAGGGGCATATTCAAAACTGGATTGCCTTAAGTTTGTGCTTGGCTTCATGTCTTTGGGCCACACAATTAACGTGAACAGAGGCTCTAACCCAGAGGTGGTTAGGAATAATTAGTAGAGATATATTTTTTCTTTCTTAGGATGTTCCATGGAGTTTTAAGGCTGAGTCAGGTAATTATCCCACAGGCCACCTGCAGAGGGAGCTCTCCCAGGTCACCACTGGGGTCATTGCTGCGTCCTGACTCAGGCCTCAGGCTCTAGCCGTCAGACCCCACCACTGACCCCTGACTGCTGTGGATAAGGACTTGTCTCCTTTCCTGATGTCCCATAAACCCTTAAATTTTCTCCCACTTGACTCCTATTATGCCACACATTTTTTCTAAAAGAAAGAACAATTTAACATTTTATCTATCATTTCCTTTCAAATGCCGCACAAGTCAAGTTTCTTCCAAAGGTCTATTTAGCAATCTTGCTGGAAATGGCAGTTTTCCTATCCCCTTTGTTTCATGTATTTCAATCCTGTGCTTTCACGTACATTCAGGATTCTGACTTTTTTAAATGTTCTTGGGGAATCCTTCTCATCACCACTATGAAACATCCTTCCCCGTGCATCCCACTATTTACTTTGTCTTCCTCTTTGTCCCGTAGAAACAGCACTGCCCCTCTCTCCTCTTTCTTAGCATTTATTTGGTATATTCTTTATAGACCCTTATTTTCATCCCTCCTGTAACATTTTAAAGTCTTTTATATTGAGTTAAAAATCAAAATTAATTTGTATTCTGTTTACTAGAACACCTCTGTTATTTAATAGATAAATTTGGATGCGTTAGTAATTAGTGGGAGTGTTACTATTTTTGGACATAGCCCTCCTGTGTAATTTTGTGCTTTCTTCTTTCAGTGCTTTCCAGCTGCTTCTGTTTCCCCTTCTTAGTGCTATTATCTATTGCTGTGTAACAACGTTACCATGCTTAGTGGCTTAAACAATACACGTTTGTTTTCTCACAGTTTCTGTGAGTCAGGAGTCCAGACACAGCTTACTGGCTCCTCTGCTCAGGCTCTCACAAGCCTGCAATCCAGATGTCCACTGTGGCCCTGGTCTCCTCTGAGAGTTCGCCGGGGAGGGGTCCACTTCCCAGCTCACTGGCAGAATTCAGGTCCTAGTAGGTTGTTGGGCTGAGGGGCTCTGCTTCTTGCTGGCTGTCAGCTGGAAGTCACCTTCTTTGCCATGTGGCCCTCTCCGCATGACCTCTCACACCTTGGCAGCTTGCTTGTTCGAGGCAAGAAGGGAGCAAGTCTGCTAGGAAGACTAATGGCACAGTCTCTGTAGTGCGGTCACAAACGTGTCACAAACATGTGATCACATTCAGCCCATCACCTCTGCCATATTCCGCTGGTTAGAAGAGAGTCCCAGGGCCTCTACACTCGAGGGGAAGGTGTCACATGAGCACATGAAAAGCAGGAGGTGGGGATCATGGCCACCACCTTAAAGTCCATGACACTTCCCATGCCATTTTCTGGATTGATACCATTTTCTTTGTCACATTTTTTTAATGATTTTGGTTATTAATTTTTCAACATTCTTACTTACATCCTTACTTTCCCAACAGTGTCTAGAGTTGATCAGATGATATATTCTTCCCCTAAATAAGCCAAGGTTATTCAATTCATAATATTATGTATGAAGAAAATCGTACTACAGATCTGGGGTGCTGGATATGAGCAAGAGAAGAGCTGCCCTAAGTGTAACTCTGAGTGAAGAGGAATTATTCACTAGGGATTCACATCTGATCCTGCCTGAGGGGTGGTGTGCTGTGCGTTTGTCACTTACCTCTGAGCCCGTATATAAACACACCTGCCCATGGCCGATTCTCAAGGGACCTCTGTTTGTTAACTTATTAGAATAATTAATTTAAGCTCAAGTGTTAATGACTAATAATGGCATTTTATGTAACCATCCAAATCCCATTTTCAAGATAACCAAGGCCTCTGTGCCTTAATTCAAGGGAGCACACAATGCGACCATTCAGAGGATCAGTCTGCAACACACAGAATGAGCTCTACGTGCAGTCATTGGCCCCAGACAGTCAGGGTGTTTTGTGGAGTCAGAACTTCTTTCACGGAAAATGCCAAAACACAACTGCGTACAAAACATCTAAACAGCATTGGACTTCCTATCACCTGGTTCCCTGCCTCTCTCTGTTTACTTTGCAAATGCAGAAAATATTGATGAAAATTATAATACATTCTCTAAATTAATTCCTTTTGTCGTGAAGGAGATTTTAAAAGTGGAAATAATTTGTTTCCTTACGAGACCACATTTTTAGGTCACAAAATAGACTAAAGATTTCATCTAATTTTTAAAATCATTTTCCTTTTCAAACAGGTTAAACAAAATCCTTAGTCGTTATTTAGAAAATATTGGACATAATTCCAATATCAGATTATTAGGATGTGTGTCCTTAGAACTCAGAAATTCTGTGTGTGTGTGTGTATAAAACTGCTGGTGCTACTTGCTATAGTCAATATTTAAAGTGCTAAGCTCAACACAAAATCTAAAATTCTATCAGAAAGGAGCTGTTTCTACCACTTGAAAAATGTCCTCTCTGCCTCCCCGCGCGCTGCTTTCTAGCCGCGACGTTGGAACAAAGCCATGATTCTTCTGCTGGATAACGTTTGGGGATAGACTATGAATGTTAAGTCACTTGGGATGATGTTTTTCTCATCTGGTGCTGGCATCCACTGTCCATGCAGTATTAAGACATCACTTAAACTAAAGAGAATGAAAAATAGATATTAAATCTAGACTAATTTTGATGCTTAGCATATAGGCACATATCTAGAATATTTTTTTATAAAGATACGGCTATGAAGATTTTAGTAATGTTTGGCTTGCGGGTATAATTCAGATCAGATCTGCATAGTACTAAAACCTCATTAAGGACAATACCATATATTGGAAATCTGTGATCATTTGGATGTGGTCAAGGTGGGTTGTCCTTTGTGTAAATGAAGAACTGGTTCATGAAGTAAATCCATTGTACAAAAATAGGTTGAGTTCTCAGTCGACTCCAGGGTTCTCTCTAGTTCTGAAATTGTGATGCTGGGATTTTTTTTCCAAGCCTCATTTACATACTGATGCACTTGTTCCGTCTCATTCTAATTAGTCGTTAACACACATCTTCTAAGGAGAGGGTAGGAGAGACTCCACCAGCCTGGCTTGAGTGGCAGCTTTTCCACTTTTTGTTGTTTCTTCTCCTTCCGCTTCTTGCTGGAAAACGACAAGAGAACTTTCTATGCCATCAGTTGAGAGAGACTGAGTTGACTCAGAGTGGACTGATTAAGTGTAGAGACGCGTGGTCACTGTACTTGTGAGGAAGACGTGGGACACATGCTGCAGCCACCAGGAACAAGGCTCTCATTCCCGAGTTTTCAAAAGTCACGCCAGGGGGTGGGTCCCGCTGCAGCAAGGGGAGGGGGCCAGTCCTCAGTGGGAAGGGATGGCAGGGATGCTGGCA